>NC_090439.1:272731861-273034891 GCF_031143425.1 Pleurodeles waltl
GTGTTATCATTCAAGAGCCAGTGTCTTTCCACTTCACCCATCAAGATGCAGCATACAGTGGAGCAAAATGAGCATCAACCGCAGTCCCCTGTTGTTGGAGGTAATAATCACCATTGAATAGAGAAAATTTGTTTTTGGACAAAAGGTCAACATTTCAATAATCATTTCATTTCTTGCAAGGAAACTCACTGATCTTGTAGAGAGGCATTTCTCTACTGCCTTGATGCCATCTTCATGTTTAATAGAAGTGTAAAGACTCACCTCATCAGTAATAGTTAATATATAATCAGGTTGCCAGTTGATGTTTTGAAGTTTCTGAAGTATATCTTTGGCATCCTATATGTAGGACAGTAGATTTTTCATAAATAGTTGTAATTCTGAGTCGATAAAGATACCCAAATTAGAGCAAATGGAACTGATACAGGAGATGATTGGTCTCCCTTTTGGTGGATGGCCTCCTTTGTGAATTTTGGGGAGAAGATATACAGTGGGTGTGGTCGGGTGTTTAATGAATAAAAAAGATTTCTCCTCTTGAGTGATGAGTTCTCTAGAGTGCTGGGTGTCAAATAATCCCCCGAGTTTCTCTTGGATTGTTTGTGTTGGGTTTGCAGGCAGTTTAAAATAACATGTGCTGTCATTGATTTGTCTGTAAACTTCCTGGAGATGCTCATTTTTATCAAGGATGACACTGTTGCCCCCCTTATCAGCTTCCTTGATTAGGATCATATTGTCGTTCTGTAGTTCACATATGGCCAGCCTATGTTTAGAGTTGATATTGAGGGGTAAATACATTTGTTTTCGGGCATATTTCAGATATTCTTGGTCGAGGTTGTCCATCATAACTTTGAAATAGAGATCAATAGAATTGGATTTTATGGGTAATTTGGATTGTTTAGAATGTGAAGTGTCATTATTAAGCTCTAGTGCTATTTCAGTTATTGATTGTTCATATCCATCAGTCACTGACAGATTACTGTACATCCTTCAACACAAGACTGAAAATGGGCTGTGACATCCCTGCTGCCAAGCCCACTGTATTCTTAAAGGAGTAGGTGGCAAGAAAGTGCAGCACTCACAGGACCTGTACTGTGGGAGGGATGGAAAAGGGATTACGTATGGAAGGCAATAGATCTGTCTCCAACTGGGTACATAGTGCAACTTCTTGTTCGATAACATTGCTGCCTAAGGGGGACTAAGGCCAATGGTGATCACCACCAGTTGTGACGGTCCTGCACACGAAGGCTGTGACCGCCATTTTCTGCAGCCTTGCTCACTTGACTCTTGACACTCTTGCAAGCAACACCTCCATGACGTGAGCTGGTGTGTACTGTCTCTGGGACCCATTATGCCATTTTCTGCTGGTGCTAGGGCCCCAGCCATCCCCCAAGAAGAGTTGGAGAAGTTGGTGGAAGAGGCCTACCCCTGTATGAACAACTGTTTGGGGTACCAGCGGAGCAAGTGAGCCCAATGCCATAGTCATGTGTGATAGGGGTGTGTGTGACGGTGAATTCCATAAGCGTACCAGTTAGGGAGTTCATGCATGTAGGGGGCATGGAGTTAAGTTGTGTGAACCATGATGATGGGTATGTGTGGGCATTTGTTGAGTCTGATGTTTATAGTCCACTGCTGTTGGTATGGTGCCAGTCTACATGACTTTCTCCTTCTGTCTGTGTCACCCATGCAGGTAAATGCCCAGCAGAAGAAGAAGATGTGGTTTGCCATCACCAACCAAGTGTGGACCCTGGGTGAGCATATCTGGTGGAGCACCCATCTTCACAAGTGGTAAGAGGACGGAAGATGCTGGGCCCAGAAGACCACGGAGGCCCAACTGGGGATGTCCTCCCAACAAGGGATCCTCCTAATGGCCCCCATTTTGGAGGTGGATACCGTGAGGTGGATTGGCATTTGAGGGCACCACAGCAGCCACAAGGGGGTGACTAATCACTGTATCCTGGGACCTGGCTGGCCTTAAATGGGATTGGGTGCCTCACTGCAGGCAAAGTTACATTGTTATTTATGATACATGTTCATCAACTATTGGAAATGGGTATTAGGCACCCTGGAAGAGTAACTCTTGTAGATGTGTTTCCATGCTTTACTGTCAGTGCATGTGCAACTCACATTTCCATACCTTTCAATGTCTGTAATGTGGAGCTGCACTAATGACATAGGCCCATGTGTGACTCCATCCTGGCCATACAATGGATATGAGTGTTTTTCTCACCCTAAGCATTGTGTATGACCAGCTCCATCCATCTACATTAGTGGCTCTGTTGGGCAGTCTACTCCCATCTGTGTAGCCTACATGTATATGCTCTTTTTATCACTGAAACTATATACATCATATACTGTATCTGGTATTGACAGATTGTGGGGCTGGCATTACAGTTCCACCACAGAAATGCCCTTCCTGGGACAGGAGTACTGGCCTGATAGCTGACCAGGCATCTATAGGTGATCTGCTGACTGCAGAGTATGTGTAGGTAGCCAGTCTGGGATACTGACACATGTAGAATTGGTGAGGACTGATTTCACAGATCATGCATTTATAGGAGCTATACTTTGGGGGGATGTATCCTTTGGAACTATGAGATGGTAATAGAGGTGGTAAGTGTCCTGGGGGATACCTTATTTGTCACCATGGTGTGTATATGGCATGTATGACAAAGCCCTAGCAATTCCTATGCTGCAGTGCCTAGTAACTGCTTGCATCATGTCAACATGGATATTTGGTGGCACATCGGATGCCCTGTGATTATTACAGCTTGATATGCATAACAGGTAGTGGCAGATTAGAAATGCTTAGGGTATTGCATGACACATGGCATGTTGATGTGATTCAAATTTGGGATTCTGTCTCGTTAGGCAGCCTTATGTGGTGGTGAGATGTGCAATTGGTGTACAGGCAGTGGTGTTTGTCCATGTGTGCCTAATGAATGCAAATATTTCCCCTCTCAGGTGTGTGTTGTCTGAGCTCTGTGACAGGTTTTGCCATTTGTGGAATGGTGTGTGTGAGGCTGGAGTTGTCATGGTGCGTAGTACAATTGATGTACCTGCATGTGTGGTAGCAATGCAAGAGGTCCATGATGTGATACGTGTGTTCCAGTGGTACTTCTATTGTGACACTGCACTCAGTGGATGTATTTGGATGTGTTATATGTGGTACATGGCCCATTGTAGATGCACTTAGCAGTATGCTGAGTAGGGATTCTTGTGTGGGGTGTCAGCTGCTCTTGCTCTGTGATAGAGACTGACTGGTCACATGGCTATACCACAGATTCACTTAGTACACCAGATATGAACTGTTGGGGTATCTGACTTGCATTTGCTTAATCAGAGTTGTTCTCCATAATGGGATTACTCTACAGAGTGTCCGGCCATGTAATATGACAGGATGGTGCTATGTGGTCTGTGAGTGGAGATGTCTTCACTGTAATTGACATATTACAGAGGACATGGACTAATCAGGTGTTGATACTGTAGCGGCCTGAAGTGTTGTGTTCATTCAGCTGCACATCCAATGGGTGAAAGGGGTATGAAGAGGTGAGATGTGTATTCAGGCATACTATTGATACCGCATTCAGGGCATGCTCTGCCACCTCAGAGGGCTTAGCTTGGAAACATGGGGATGCTTCTAGTATTGCTGTCCTACTTAGGTATTGATATAGGTGTAAGGGTTGGCATACAGGTTTGGGTAGTAGTGACATGTAATGACATGAAGTAGATAATGTGTATTTGCAAATGCTATTGCCTAGTCATGAAATGTATTGTCACAGATTAACACGTGAAGCTGTGTCTATGGGAGGTATATGTTGACCCTTCCCCCCCCATCTGACTCTCTCTTCCTCCCTCTCTCTCTCTTTGTGTGCATCAGCATCATCAGGGAAAGGAGAAGGGGCACAGGCGAGTGGGGAAGCAGCAGCCCACAGGACCCAGGAAGCTGCAACTAGTGAGATTGAGGGACCCAGTGGGACGGAAGGTGAGGGTAGTGCCACAGGGGATACCAGATCTACCCCCTCTTCATTGGAATCTTCCTCCGGTGGACACTGCATGGTGGTGGTGGACCCATCTGGGACCACCCCAGCACCTTCTTTATCCGCCACTCCCCTTAGTAGCACCGCCTTCCCTGTAGCTCCCCACCCAGTTGCCTGTGCCCACTCACCCAGGAGGGTGGGTGTCTCCTTCGCCACAGACACCTCTGCCACTGTCCCAGTCAGCCCGGCTGCCCTCAGTGAAGAGGCTATTGACTTCCTGAGGTCCACATTAGTGGGTCAGTCAACCACTCTATATGCCATCCAGGGACTGGCAGCTCAAGTCCAACAGAGCAATGCGTTCTTGAATGGCATTCACAGTGCCATAGCTGGCCTACAAATATCCTTTCAGGCTCTGGCCTTCACTTTGACAGCAGCCAGTCTACCTTTGTCTCCTGTTCCTCCTCCACCTACCTCTTCCCAATCCCAAAGCTTTCTCTCCATACCCATCCAAAGCACCCATGCACACAGGCATGCATCTACCTCAACAGACAAGGGTAGTCAGACAAACACAAGCACCACAACACCCACCATAAGCATGCACACAAGCAAAATCCACCTGCAGACACACCAACATCCACTCCCTGCACTGATTCACCCTCCATCCCCTCCTTCACAGACACTACACCAGACACACCTGCATCTACCACACCATCATTCATTGATCCAGCCACCAGTCCTCTATTATCCACAGTCAGCACAATAGCAGACCCACAGACATCCACCCCAGTCACCACATCCGCAGCCACCACAACCATCAACACCCCCACATTCAGCACATCTATCATACCTGCAGACACCACCCCAACAGACAGTCACCCATCCACCCCGGCATCTCCCAGCACCTCCTCCACCCCCTTCTTTCAAAGACACCTAAACGCCCGCATTCACCCACCCAACAGACACCCAGGACCCCATAAGAATTCTGCGCACGCTCTTGCACTCAAGACATCCACCAAGACACATCTCACAACCACTCCCTTTCCCTGCACTTCCTAACCCTTTTGCCATGACCACCCAGTGTGTCTAAGAAGCATTTCCTCACAGAGTTTTCCCTGTTCCCTACCCTCTCCCACCCTGTGATACCCCCAAGCACTCTGTGTCCCTCCCCAAGTCCAGCCCTTCCACCTCCAAGGCTTCCCCCCGATGAGTGCCCATACCCCTCCCTACCAAGACGTCTACCCCTCCCAAGCCAAGGCCCAAGGACCCAATCCCAAGCTCAAGGACCCCCCTCCCAAACCCAAACCAAGTTCAAGAACCCTCATCCCAAGCCCAAGCCCCCCTAGCCCCACCTCATCCCTGAGGTGCCACCCTGCCCCCTTGATGTCCCACCCTGTGGAGGTCAATTTGGAGTCAGGAGTAAAGTAGGGGTATAGGGCCAGATGTATCATCACGGCCCTTTGCGATTCGTAAATAGCAATTTTTAAGATATCGCTATATCCGACTCGCAAAGTGCCATGTATCACATTCGCGCTTCGGTAATAGCAATTTCTTACAAATCGCAAATTATATTACCGAATCGCAAATTGTGATACCGGCCCCATTCGCAGCTATGGGCCTGTTGGCCCATATCTGTGAATTTTTTGCATTTCAAAAATTGCGATTTCTGAACCAGAAATTGCAATTTTGGAAATGCAAAACCCTAGGGTGCTGGGGGGGTAAGGCCCCCTCTGCTGCACCCCAAATATTTTTGGGGGGACATGTAAGGTGCACACATGCCTTTGCATGTGTGCTTTACATGCATAATTTAAAAATAAATTTTAAATGCATTTTTAAATTTTGCACCAGGTTACCACCTGGTTTCAGTTAATGGTATTTTGCATGTGCAAAATGCCATTCTGAGAAAAATCGCTATTTGCGATTTTTTTATGCATCTCTTTGCGACTTGGATTTTGCGAGTCGCAATTTGTACCTCGCAATTCCCTACTGGAAATACCGAATTGCAAATTGCGACTCGCAAAACCAGGTCGCAACGCAAAAAATCGCAATTTTTGCGATTTCTTATTTGTGGTCTGCGAATGCCTTTCATGCATCGCAGACCACTTTTTTGCATTCGCAAACGGCCGATTTTTGCAACTCACACCGTTCGCAAGTGCAAAAAATGTTATACATCTGGCCCATAGTGAGGTGCCATTTGTACCTTTGCCACTTTGGATTTTGGACTGGGCAATGGCCTTAACATTTAACATAGTTATTTTCATTTTGCCATTTCACCTTATAAATATATATGGGCCAACCTGGTGTTGGATTTTATGGTAACAAACTTGTCCTGCCTTTCTTTCTTCATGGCTGTTTGGTTTTTGTGGGCTTTGGTTTGTGTGTGTGTGTGAGGGTTGTGCTACCTGTTGAGCCTGCCCTGCATGCATGTGTGTGTGGCTTTGCCATTTGTCCCGCTGTCATCGCTGTATATTGCATGTAGGATATGTTTGTGTTAGTTACATCCATGTATGTATATGAATGGTGTATTGTTTGTGTTGCCATGTGTAATGGTGGTGTTGTGTGCCACAATGTGGTTGTTGCGTGTGTGTCTCTGTGTTTGGTGGAGGCTATGTCATATGCATTGTGTGAGGTGTGGGCATAGTGTGACATATGCTTTGTTGTATTGCAGTGTGATTGGTTGTGTGCTGTTGTTATGTATTGTTGTAAATATGTGCTGTCATGCGGAGGTGTGCAGTGAGATTGTTAGGCCTAGCATTTGTATAGTTGTGGTTGTGCTGTTGTTTTGTGACTCAGTGATGTTGTGAATGATGGTGTTAGACAGTGCCGGTGCTAGGTGTGTGCAGGCTGATGTGTGTATGGCACATGTGTGTTGGCCATGGTGTGTGTAGTACGGGTGTACATGTGTGTAGTATGTGTGTGCATGTGTGTAAGTAGGTGTGTGTGTGTTCATATGGGTATGTGGTTACATGTGTATGGCCATCGCAAGCCGTCCCGGCTGTGTATGTTGTGTGTGCATGGGTACGAATGCCTTTCCCTCCAGTGTCCAGTAAGTGTGTGTACTTTTGGTTGATGTCTTCATTGCTGCCGCTGGTTCCTGAGTTGTTGTGTGAGCAGGAGCAGTGGGAGCACTTCCAGCTCAGGTTCCATGGCAGCACCGGGCAGGTATGTGTTCCTGAAGGTGAGTGTTTCCTTTTATACAGTTGGTTCCCTCCATGGTTTTGGTGGCGGATCGACTGCGCCAGATACCTTGGCGGTGTGCAGCCTCGTAATGTGTCCGGCAGAAACATGGTCGCCGCCGGTCTGAAGGTGCCTACCACCATCTGTAGCGTTCTGACCGCACTGGCAGTAGTTTGGCTCTGTTCTTTTGGGAAGACACCATGGTCATAATTTGGCGGTGCTCACTGTCGGTCTGTTGGCGGTACGGTCACTACCGTCAACATGGCAGCCATGAGACCACCAAACTCGTAATGACCCCCTTAATATGCATTTCAAATATATGATTATGCATGCACACATATAACTTTCAAAATAAAGGCAAAAGTGAATAAAAAAGTGCATGTCACTTCTACAAATACAACTTAAAGAGTAAATGGAAACATGAATAATTAATACATGTAAGGTTTTTCAAATGAACATTGGTGCACAAGTCTATAAAGCTTCATTTTCTCAGTCTTTACATTTGATTAATGAGTTTAAAAGTTCACACGTTAATGTTTTCAAGGTGCACAGCAAATATAATATCAAAAATAAATGTGTAATTGCACAATGATAAAGTGCAAAGGATGGAGTCTAAGTTGGGCTACTTCAGCCACCATCATCCCCGGCGATGTTAGCCACGACAAAAACACATATATGAATCTATACCAGGTGCGATCAAGTCAAAGCCTTGAAGTTTTTAATAATGTTCATGTAGTATTTTCGAGGTGTTTCATGTTATTATACCATCTACACTGTGCTGCCCTGATTTTCATATCCCATCTAGCTCTTTTCAATCCCTTCGAATGTTGCTTTTCAATCTTTGCCTTTACATATTTTTATTCCTTTGACATGAACAAATATATCGCACAAATGGCAATAACAATGAGAGGTCTCAAGATGAAACCCACTATTACACTTCATAGGTTTAATTTGTCAAACCTAGGAAACCCATCTCTAATTGCTCCCCAGACACCTCTAGCTTCTAATTCCTGCAAATATCCTTTCACATCAGTAATGTGCTTAATGCATTTCTTTACACTTTTGCCAGATATATACTTACAGCATTGCTGGGACTTTGAGATTTTGCAGAATCCACCCCCTTTTGCAAGGAGGATGTGTAACAGAAGACTATTCAGCAAAAATATGGGCGTCATAGATATCATTTCAGTATCTGTAGCCAATAAGGAACTTATTGTACTAGTGGACATTTCATCCACTATGGTGGACAATTTTCCGATCTTGGGTTCATTCAAGATTACACCTGCAGATGGAATCACTCCACCAAAAATATCTCCCACTATTTCAGCACCACTAACACCTTGTTTAGTTCTAGTTTTCACTTCCCACACAGGATCATTCAAATGTTCCACAAGATAAATCTTTGGAAATACTACACCTATATAAAATGTACCATACTATCCCCGGGGCAATTTGAAGTATGAACATTCCGCACAAACAAAATAAGCAAGAGGAATAACGGGATCTTGTCCTCACAGGAACTAAAGCCAAGTACCTACATATTTAAAAATATGGTCACAATCACTTCTACCCATATACCTAATTCTATGGGAAGATTTACCTCTACTCACACATAATTTCCCTTTTGCATTGCGAATCTAGAAGTAGTACAGGCATAACTTCTAAGTCTCAGGGGCATATTTATACTCCGTCTGCGCCGATTGTGCGTCAAAAATTTTGACGCACAATCAGTGCAAACGTTGCCCTGTATTTAAACTTTGACGCCCGCGGACGACAAATTTCCACTGTGTGCGTCATTTTTGGGATGCGGCAACCCGTCTGGCGTTAATTATATGCAAGGTAGGCGTTCCCGTCCAAAAAATGGCTTAAACGGCCGTGCGTCGTATTTATGCTTTCGGGCAAAAATTACGCACGGCCAGGAGGTGGAGCCAGAAAATGACGCACAGCCCAATTTGCATCAAAAATTAACGCTTGGTTCGGGACAGGCGTTAAAATGGGGCAAACACACCTGTATTTAATCAGAACGCACAGAACAAACAGCAGAGCAGCAGAGCAGCAACAGGGAGCCATGGAGGTCATTCTAATCCAGCATGCACGCAGACGCAGAGCCCAGCAGCTACAACAACACCAGCAGGGGCCCCAAAGGCAGCGCAGAAGGCAGGAGAGGATATTCCGCCCAAGAACAACCCTTCAGGGCCTCAGGGAACACGACATCATACAGGGGTACCAGTTGAACTGGCAGGCCATTCAGCAGCTGCTGCGAAACATTGAACTGCAGTTGGCCCCCACTTTGGTGACACCCCACACCATCCCAACAGAAACAAAGCTGCTTGCCATAGTTCATATGCTGGCTGGCAAGTGGCTCTTTTCAAACAACTGGTGCCCTGGTAGGCGGAATATCACAACCATCATTCTCCGCCTTTTTGCCCAAAGTACTGGATGCCATCATTCGACTGACACCCCGCCACATCTGCTTCCCTAACACACTGCAGCAGCAGCAGGAAACAAAACAGGGGTTCTACGCAATCAGTGGCTTCCCACACGTCCTTGGTGCAATCGACTGCACACATGTACGCCTTGTGCCACCTGCTGCAACTGAACACCTCTGCCGCAACAGGAAGCACACACATTCCATCAACATGCAGGCCATTGTCGATCACCAGGGATTGATCACCAACATTGTGGCTAAATATCCTGGGAGCGTCCATGACTCATTCATCTTCCGTCACTGCACCATCAATCAACACTTCCAGGATGGACGGTATGGCAATGGACTACTTGTTGGTAAGTACAAAAACCTACTTATATATACACTGCACAGCAACCCACTAGGACACACAACACATATACCACAACAGCAACATGTCAACAGGAACACACTGAGATCGTGACATCACTAGCCATGTTTCTGAAGTCACCATTGAACCTGTCACACATCGGAAATTACTGTACAGCCTAATGTGAAGACGTCAATGAGTGTGGTTGCCTAAATGTCACCTTGCAAATTGTAAGTGTCCCAATGACCTCTACATTAATACATTGCCTAAGTCTAAAGGTATGGGATGCCCAGGGTACTTTCATATGAACGTGCTAACAACACTTTCAATTTAAACTCTGCATGGAACTATCATCTCACCCCCAGTGAAGACACACGGACACCTGTATCACAAGTCACAATGCTAGGGGGGGCACACTGTACTGAAAATCCCCAAACATATTGCTGACAAACGGTTAGCAGACAAACACTTGTTCAGCCAAGAAAACAACACAATGCAGATGGTATAGCCTACAAGCATAGGTTGTCACATTAGTACACAAAAGAGACACAGACAACACAAGACAACTAATGCCATGAAAGGTCTTTTCAATAGTGCTAGCTACATCAACATGATCCCATTAATTTTCTATTGCAGCTGATCAGGGGTATGGCATCCAGCCATGGATTATGACACCATTTGGCAACCCGAGTACAGCTGCAGAGCGTGCATACAACGAGGCCTATAGGAGGACACGCAGCATTGTCGAGCGGACCTTCGGCATCCTCAAGTCAAGGTTCCGCTGCCTCGACATCACTGGTGGTAGCCTCCTATATTCCCCCGAGATGGTCTGTAAGATCATCCTCACATGTGCAATATTGCACAATATTTGTATCAGAAGAAACATTCCCCTCCTGGAACCAGAGCCACACATGCCTGAAGAGGAGGAAGAGGAGGATGATGGCCTGCAACAGGAGGGGGAACTACAGAACACAGCTGCTGGTATACGCAGGCGGCAACAGATTGTAAATAATTTCTTCTGAATATGATCACCTTCACCACTTTAGTTAACTATTTTAAATAAACACCTATTATAATCACCATATCATGGTCTGGCTATTCCTTTTTTACACAGCTTCATCTCTACTTATCAGAATAAGAGTGTTGCCTCATGGAACATTGCTGAGATAATGAGTAGGACACGGAACATCCCAGAGCTTATGTGATGCCTAACATACAATGGTCACATACACACACACTCTTAATGACATATATCATGTACATATCTCCTTTGAAGGCCTATAGCAGAGGACCACAACTATTTCACACATACATGTTGAAAGCAAGGTCCAACACAGCATGGTGGTCTATGGTTTCTCACTTCATCAGGTTATTCCCTCAGGATGGGCAGAGTATGATGCAATCATGGTCACTGTGCAGATTTCTCTAACTACATAATATCTGGACAGTTATATTGAGAAGCTACGTTATTTGACAGTAGGGACATTCCAATTATCTACTGTGCAGTTGATATGTCACATTAACCAGAGACAGATTTGTGGTGTAAGTGCTATTTATTGAAAAGTGCTGTAGTGCTATATGTACATTGTCCATTTCTGTGAGTCCATTATAGTGACATTTTAAATTGGGATCCAACACAAGGGTTTACCAAAATGCTTTTGTCATGCTGGGGTTGCTGTTTCAGACAGTGCAGAGGGACAGGATTTGGCAATGAGTAGGAGAGAGACAATCACTGGGCTTGGTGACAAGATATACAGTGGTTTGCAGAACAGTGCTTGAGTACAAATGTTGCAAGACTTGCAAGTTACAAAGCGCAGGAACTTGGTAAATGTCAGCCATGTGGCAGGGACTAGTGCTTCCGGGTACTTTTCCTTGTGAATGTGATCTGTTCCATGTCTTCTTCTTCTGATGTGTGTGTTGCCTGCTTTGTCCTTGTTGTTTTTGGTTGTGAAGGGGCAACACACACCTCAGTGGAGTCAGATATCCCGGTCGCTGCTCCCTGTGAAGGTCTTAAGGACAGTACTGCAGCAAGGAGGATCTGCTGGTTCTTGGGAATTGCAGCCACATCACGATGGTAGGCAGCCAGGTCGGCCCTGAGGGAGTCATGATTGCATTCGTGCATGCAGTGGAAGGTTTGGGGTGTGAGGTGTTGTGGCAACTCCCTTACTGCAGTGGTGAATTCCTTGACAGTTTCTTGTAGTCCTTGCAGTATGGATGTTAGGGCTTGCATAGCTGCTGCCTGATCTGCAGATGACATCATGCACAAACGCACCCCCTCAAGGCTGGCTGCCATATTTTGCATCCCCACCCGCACCTCCTTGGCCAGCTCCTGCTGTACTCCAACTACAGTTCTCTCAAAGCTGGTGCCACTGTCGTCTGAGTCCTCAGCTGTATTGGAGCTGGCAGGTCTTACAATTGGGGTGGTGGGTGGATCCTCTGCGATGGCTGCTTGTTCTGTGCTCCTCCTTGTGACTGAAGGTGGGGTCTGGAGGTTTTCAAGGACTTTTGGGATTGTCTCCTGGGGAATGTTTATCGGCTCGTCATCCATGTCATCAGGGAAATCTGGGACAGGCATATCGACAGGAGATCCATCTTCCTCTGCAATGAAACGTGGTACAATTAGTGGGTCTGTGTTGTGACAATTTTGACGTGACGTGCCCACCTTTTGATGAATTCACTTTGTGATCTTGTTTTGTATTAATATCTGCAGTCCTTCAGATGGGCATTCTTCCAGGCCTATGGCCCACCTGTGTGTTACATGTATGTTATTGAGTTATCAGACTTGTCAGCCTCATTGCCTCTAGGTGTTGCTTTATGTCAAATAGAGAATTGCCACCTTTTTGTCCTACTCGACCCTCCGTGTATATCCATTCTCATGGTGAGACCTTTCACTGGTTGTGGGTGTACTGATGGCCCTGGCAGCACACTTAACTATCATGACCTGCCCCAAACCCTGATCTTTCACATCGACTTAATTGTAATTGACATGTAGCATATCCTATGAATGGCAATGTTATGATGTGCTATGGATGTTGACATTGTTAGTGTGTCCTGCTGATGTTGGGTAATGTGTGGTACATTGGATTGCCCTGACAATTGTATCAGTGTCCTATTTCCCCCTCTGACTGTGCAGGTGTATTTCAGTGACCAGTTACATGTGTCCCCTCCTCAATGCTGTTGTCTGAGCAGTATGACATTTGTGATGTTGCCTTGTTACCCAGGCACAGGATGGACCCTGACATATGCAGCATGGGTGTGTCCTTAGTGCTGTGTCGCTCCTATTGTTGTTTACATTGGCTGATGTTTGCGGCAACTATGGGCATTGACATTTGAGTGTACTGGGGCCTTTGTCTTGTTTCTGGAGATTGTTGCAGTTGTCATCCTCACCCCCTAATTTAGGTATGTATGTTCAATGGGGAGGTTACTGCCATTGGCTACTTGAGCTGCACACAGATCAGAGGTGGTAGTGGCAACTGTTGTTGCAGTTACATTGCAGTTGTCGGTTTGGCTAGAGGATTGTTAATAGGGCCCTAGTTAATGTAGGAGGTATGTTGGCTGATGAGTGCCAGAGTGCCAGGATGTCAGTTTGACGTAGTGGCCTTTCCTCCTGTCGTGGCTTTCCCTTTGCTCCATCGTTGGCATGACTGCATGCCCCCATGGGACTGTTGTTGGTGTAGTGTAATGGTGTGCCCCAGCTTATGTTTGTGCAGGCCATGCCCCCCTGCCGTGCCCCTTTACCCATGCCACTCCATGTATATGATGATTTACATGCAATGTGTAGTAGGTATTCCCCCCCGGTTGTAGTTTACATTATTCCATTATAATTCCCCATGCGACTTACCCTGCATGTGCGTTGTCTCGTGGTAGTCTGCGCTGTCCTGTCCTTGAATCCCTGTGACGATCTCCTCAGGGATGACGGCTGCAACCATCTCCTCCATGTGGTCCAGGGCCTCCTGGTGTGCTGGACTCCCCCCTCCAGTCTGCAGTGCTGCCTTCCTGTTCCTGGCCATCTTTTCCTTGGTCCTGCGTTTGCAGTCATGCCAGCGTTTCTTTCACTCGATGACTGTTCTGCGTACTTCTGCCACACTGTTAATCTTGTCGACAATTTGTTGCCATATAGCCTCTCTCCTACTGATTGGCAACTTTGAGGTGACAAACAGTTGGTGCTTGTGTTCCGTCACCTCTTTAACCAGGACTTCCTGCTCCTCTGCACTGAAGCGACACTTTCATTTCTTCTTATAAGTGTCCTGGTCCTTCTGCTGCCATCTTCCTGGGGTCTGCAGTGGCATCTGGGATCCATTTTGGCTCTCCTCTGGTGAACTGGCAGTGTTTGCGTTTTTTTTTTACGCTATTGCGTCAAAAAACGGCGCATATCCGGTGTGCGTGTCGTAAATCGACCCACAGTCATTTCCGCTGCGTTAACGTCGTTTTCCTTTATGACTTGACGCCGCAGTGTGCGTCAAAAATAATGACTCCCACCTGTTGTTTGCGCCGCCGTGCGTCAAAGTATAAATATGAGGCCCGCACGGCGCACCAAAATGGCGTTAGGTGGCGGTAATTTTTTTGACGCAAAACTGCACCGCCGCAGTTTTGCGTCAAAAAGTAAAAATATGGGCCTCAGTGTTTCACTTCTTCATTTCACTGTACTTTATATCTTTGATTCGTTCCTCCTTTCCCCCCCTTTCATCTATTGATCTATTCCTGGCTTCTATTAAATTCAAAAAATCCTTCCCAGCCTTCGTTAAGGAACATGTCAAATTGTTTCCATGAGCATAAGCTGTGTCTTTTATCATATTCACTCTACGGAAACAGTTAACTGTATCCATCATCTTAGCATGAAAATGGCAATTCAAATGCTTGAATAAAGGAACTTCAGAAGGTAACAAATCATATGTTGAGTAATAATATTGGAAATGTCCCTTTCCATAAAACAGGCTTAACAGAAGGCTACACATAGCGCCATACGTAAGAGGAATATGGTGATAGATAATTCCCCCTGTTCTGACGTAGGTAACTGCATACAGACATAACAGTCCTTTGCATCCATAGTGTCAAAGTATTCATAAAGCAAGTTAATATAGGCATTTGACGAATAATCTCCTCTCGATGCACTTATACACAGAGCTCTATAATCTAGTGCATGCAAACTATTATCTATAGGACTCATGTTTTAGGGATAACACTAGGCCAAAGCTCGGCTACTGTGGAAAGTGTAGGTGAATACAATCCTACAAGCAGAACAATTAGTGCTACAACAATGCAAACAACACCCTTACTAATATATATCTACACATATTTATGTTATTAGTTTCCATGGCTTCTCTAGAACCAGACCATTTAGTGGAAATTAGCAGCAGCAGGGTTTTCTCTGTTTGTCTCCACATTTGCAAATGGCAAACAAAATTCAAACAATGTACAATTAAATTATTTACAGAATCTTCATGAGACTTCCCTAATCCTGCTCTGTCTTCTTATGAATGAAACCTTTACACTCTTTCTGCTCTCTCAGGGCTGGGGTATCTCCTTAATTTTTTTATACAATATATTTTTATATCATTGTTTATAAATCAAAGTTAAGTTCAGATGATCATTTCAATAGCATTTCAAATCAGTTTGTTCAATGAGAGTGCAAGTTCAAACTTAGTTCAGGTTGTAACTCTGGTTCATGGAGGCTCAACTGGGATCTCACTTTTGTCCCGAAATCACAGATTTCCACTTCACAATTGTTATCAGCAAACTATGTTTCTTCAGAGGATGAGTACCCCTGACATGGCACTCTAGCTCGTTTTGATCTCCTGATAACAGGTTGTTCACTTTAACTGTCACTCAGGCCAGAACCCTCAGTATCCTCCAGGACAGCAATCAGTCCTCGTTCTGAAGGCAATCTTAATCTTTCTTTTTCTTCCCTTCTTGACCAGTGGTCCTCAGTTTCTACTTGGTGTGACACAACACTAGGCTTTTTGACAAGGTCTGAGTCTGGCTCAGGTAGCAGTTTAGGCAAAGACTCCTCAACTGTCAGTTCATCAAGACCCCCCTCAGGCTGAGGATGTGCTGTTGCATGCTCTTGCCAAATCTCAGTACTCTCTGCACCCTCTTCTTGTGGTCTCTCAGTTCTGGGTTGAACTTCAGGAAGAGGTACTACCACATCATCAAGAGGATATTCTACTCTACGAGTGTGGGTGGCAGGAATCCAGTTGGGAAGAGTCCCATACTTAACAGCAGTATTCGTCACTTGGATGACCTGGTAAGATTCACACCACCAAGACTCCAGGCATGCTTTCTAAACATTTCCTAACCAAGACCCTGTCACCAGGACTGAGGTTGTGGCACTGCTCCAGATATAGAGAGTAGGGGTAGACAATAAATTCCACTCCACCAGTGGAGTTTGAGGCGTTTGCCCACTCCGAGCACCATTTGGAGTGTAGACTTTTTCCCTCCCTTGCGTCTCACCAACATTAGGTTGACGAGTGCAAGCAAGAAAAATCACAAGCTAGACCACCTCCACAAGAGATTTCTCAATGCTGGTGGTCAGGAAGATTGCTACAGCTGGTGTTGAGAAACATTCTGCTCGTGTTAAGGAAGCTGCCTCTGAAGTAGAAAATCTACTTGATTGGCAAAAAGAAGCAGTGCCCTCCTGCGCAGCGCATTGTGCTGTTCACGTTGATTTTACAGCATGGGTTAAAGTCCCAGTGCTACAAATCACTGTGAGCAGTGCAGCTTATTGCACTCGCCCGCTAACGGAACTCTGCGGAGCTGGGCAGAGTTTTTTGGGTACTTTGCCCATGACTAATGAAGAGGAAGCAACAGCTTCAACTCAGCCGGACACATAACTGACGACTTCAGCTAGTCCCTTGCAATAGTAAAGAACCATTCCATCAATAATGTTCACAAGCGCATTTGCAGGCACTCATTGGGGATAATCGTGTTTTTCTGTTAAGAACACTATGAAGACTCATCAGCCCAAGAGGCAAAGTGTCTGGCCACTTCAGAGATGTTTCTGCATACACTGTGGTCAATCTGGCTTTCAACATTCCATTCAGCTGCTCGACAATAGAAGAAGCCTCTGGCCGATAAGTGAAATGTAGCCTGTGCTCCGCCTGTAACACTTGACACAACATTTTCAGGAACTCATTGTTGAAATGAGTTCCTCAGCCAGGCTCCAGTGAAGTTGGAAACCAAACCTAGGTATCAAATCCCTCAACAACAAATTGTATATTGTATAACTATCATTTCTCTTGGTTGGGTAGGCCTCCACCCAGTGCGAGAAGATACTCACAATCACCAGGACATATCTCAGTCCGTAGCACACAGGTATTTCAATGAAGGCTATCTGCATTATGTTGAATGGCCCTCCTGATCTTCCTATATGACTCAATGCCATTGGAGTTCTTTTCCTTACTTTCGTCTGTTGACGCACCTGTGGCACAATTCTGCAGCCACCAATCTAAATCATGGATTAAAACAATTTTGTTTGAATAACCTGACCATGGTATCTGTCCCAATATGTGCTGGTCCAGGGAAATGTCTAGCCATTGAGAATAACATGCTGCCTGGCAACATTGGTCTGCCATCTACAGACACCCATATATCCTCATCTCTCTTCTCAAAACCTTTTTCTGACCAACCCGGCTGTTCTGTCTCTGACACATCCTCCTGCAACCTCTTTACTTCCTCCCATGTATCTGTTGTTGACAACAAAAGGTTATAGTTGGTCTCACCTTCAGATTCATTCAGATATTCACCATTGAATAATCATGATCCATAAGCAGAGGACAATGCAACTTCATCAGCATAATGGTTGCCCACTGTCACATAATCATCAACACAGCAGTGGGTAGAACACTTCATAAATGCAATTTGAGCAGGCAACTGTAGTGCTTCAAGCAACCTCATGAAATGTTTCCCGTTGCAGATCAGGGATCCAGATGATGTTATAAATCCTCTTTGGGACCACAACTGTCCAAATTCATCAACACTATACTGACTGTTGGTAAATATAGTCACTGTTAGCTGTTCAGAGACACAGCAAGTCCTAGTAAGAGCTATCAATTCAGCCACTTGAGTAGAGAAGACCCCTCAAAGCCAGGAGGTTTTGACTACCTCGAGACTGTACAGACTGCATATCCAGCTTTCAGTTTTACTTCATTGTTTCTTCAACATGACCCAACCACGGATAGGATGTAATCAGATTCTACTAGTGGCTCATCTTGTGTATCTGGTCTCAGCTTGATGCATAGTTCGGTGACATCGAGACAATCATGCTCAACCCCACTCATCAATTTAATTCTCCAGGAGAGGCATTAAAGTAGCAGGACTCAAAGTAGCATATCACGTAAGGGTCACATTTTCAAACGCAAGTATAATTTGTCAAGCAACTAATTGTCAAATTCAGTGTGTGGGTATATGTCAACAAAATCTCAACCAAATGTGGCACAACAACAGTTAGATGATGCCCCATCACAATACTTTTAGCTTGCTCTATGCTGATATCAACTGCTGAAATGGCTTTAAGGCATCCAGGCAGTCCTCTGGCTTCAGGATGAAGAGTAGCAGAAAGGTGGACCACAGGTGGTCTTGCATTTCCGTGCATCTGGGTAACAACTAAGAGAGTGCAGCCCTTCTCTCACTGCAGAAAAAAGTAAAATCTTTAGGGTAATCAGGTATTCCCAGTGCTGGGGCACAACAGAGATTTTTTCTCAACTGTAATAGGGCAATGAAGCAGTCATTATCCCATCATATTGGACACATCCTTGTGTGTCTGTTTCTGTAAAAAAGAAGAGTGTCCACTGGTGACAGTAGCCCACTGTTCCCCAAAATATACTGACTTCTCTCTGGGTGGTTGGCAGATTTATTTTAAGAAGCACCTTTCTCACACCTTTCTAAATGTGATATCCAAGACACATAACTTCCTTCTCATTTGAAAGCTTCTTGAGTATCAGACGTCACTAACAAGTCATCAATATCCTAATTTATGACAGAGTTACAAGGCATGATTAGAACCTCAAGAGTTTTTTGACAATCTGAGTAAAGATTGAGGGTCTCCTTGTATACCCTTGTGGAACTCGGCACCATGCCAAAGCACGGCCCTTGAATTGGAAAACGAAGAGGTACTGGCTGTCCTCATGGAAAGAAACAGAGGAAAATGCCTAATACAAATCGATGACAGTGAACCACTCAGCCTCACAAGGAATTTGAAACAAAATCACAGCTGGATTTGGCCCCACAAGACAACAGGTAACAACAATGCTATTAATCCTTTTCAGGTGCTGCACTATGCAATATTTACTTCAAAATGCCTTGTTGTATGATTGACTCAATCACAGAAGTAATCCCAGTAATTGTTTCAGGGGTCAGATTATGCGCTAGGCTTCTTGGATGCTCAACATTGGGTTTTACTTTCATACGAACAGGCTCAACTCCCTTTATGAGACCAATATCATTTCCTTAAAATCCCAGATCTCAGGCTTCACGGAATCTTTAAGATCATGTGGTAAATCCTCATATACAACCCAGCCTCTTGCCCTTAACTCATCAGTTCAAAGCCTACGTCTTCATCATGGTTCTGGAACTCTACTCTGGGTAGCACTGTTCAGTGCAGTTTAGTTTTCACACTAGATCACACCCCAGAAAGCTCACAGGACTTGAATCAACCACCACACACTAGTGATTCTCCTCAAAAGACACAGGGGGTGATTCTGATTCTGGCAGGCGGCGGAGGCCGCCCGCCAGAATTCCGCCCTCCAAAATACCGCGCCGCGGTCAAAAGACCGCGGCGGGTATTTCAAGTTTTCCCCTGGGCTGGCGGGCGGCCGCCAAAAGGCCGCCCGCCAGCCCAGGGGAAAACGACCTTCCCACGAGGATGCCGGCTCGTAATCGAGCCGGCGGAGTGGGAAGGTGCGACGGGTGCATTTGCACCCGTCGCGTATTTCACTGTCTGCCAAGCAGACAGTGAAATACTTGTAGGGGCCCTCTTACGGGGGCCCCTGCAGTGCCCATGCCAGTGGCATGGGCACTGCAGGGGCCCCCAGGGGCCCCGCGACCCCCCCTACTGCCATCCGGTTCCCGGCGGGTGGACCGCCGGGAACTGGATGGCGGTAGGGGGGGTCGGAATCCCCTCGGCGGCGCAGCTAGCTGCGCCGCCTTGGAGGATTCAACAGGGCAGCGGTACCCTGGCGGGAGACCGCCAGTGTTGCCGGTCTGACCGCGGCTTTACCGCCGCGGTCAGAATGCCCTGCGGGGCACCGCCGGCCTGTCGGCGGTGCTCCCGCCGACCCTGGCCCCGGCGGTCTAAGACCGCCGGGGTCAGAATCACCCCCACAATGTTAACAAGTACTTTTTCTGTTGCAAGGTTTGTCATTTGTTTTTTACGACTCCTACAACTTGGATTCTTTTCTTTCTGAGAGGGGTAGGTTTGAAATGTCCACTGTTCTAACAGTATAGCAGGTAGCCCCAGTATCAACCAAGAATGATACAGTGTGGCCATTCACCTCACCACCTACAAATGGACCACTCTGGTCTACCTCCAAGACTGCACCAAGTACATGATCTTTCTCAGGCATAGTCATTGCGACTGATCAGAGTCGTAGCTTTCCTGTGTGTCAAACATGGGAAATTGTTGAAACTCATTCAGATTTTGGAAGGGATTCTGTTTTAAATTTGGATATTGATTTTAATTAAATTGGGGGACCATTTGCACTTTGTTTCAGAATTGGAGCTTGTGAAACCTGCATCACTGGAGTTTGAGGCACGTTAGAGCTTTGCATTCTCTGTCTCTGTGGATTCTGTGGCTGTACAGGATTACTATTCTGTGGCTGTGTAAACCCTTGAATTCTGAACCTGGTTCTCATTCATCACTCTATTGGTATTAAGATGACATTCCTGCTTGCAATGATCTACCTTATTGCAATAATGACATGGACTTGTGCTCTTCAAAGTTGCTGCATCAATCCCCCACTCGGGTAAACTGTAACACCACAACCTCTACCTTGTTGTTGGAATCTATTTCCACCTTCTTTCATAGGAGCTCCCTGCTAATACACTCCTTACATAGAACCAACATTCCCTACAAATGGTTGACTCTAAGTTCCTCTTTGTGCTGCTTTCATCTGTGCCACCATTAAGTTCTCCTCTAATCGCTTCTGCTTCCTTTCCAATTTATCACTACAATATTACGCATACTCAAGATCTCATCATCCAATCAAATGCTGTTGAATCATCATGCTAATCTCAGGTCTCAATCTCGTCACAAACCATGACACAAAATTCCGTATGGCTTTACCTTTGAGGGTCTCTATTGCACTGTGTTGCTTAAAAGCCTGCATCAATCTCTCATAATAAGCATGCATCCACTCTTTGGGCTCTTGAGTCGTCCTGTCAATCTTAACGCAATCTATATCTTTAGCTGGTACTCTTCCTTTCAAAAAGGTTATCATCTGTTAATACTTATTCATCACAATGATGAAGGGACATGTGTTAACAGATTTTTTAGAGTTTCTTTTTCTGCCTACTGTACAGCCAGTTTATATTCTGCCTACAAATCACTCAGTACCACAGTGTCAAAGAAGTTATTCAAATCCACCTACAGAACTTGTGAAATTTTCACAAATCACCCAAAGTGTTTATACCATTCAACTGGCTTTTCGCTCAATCTTGGGAAATCATTGATGAATGCCGCAAGATCACTCGTAGTCCAAGGCACATGGGCATAACCTCCTTCAGGCACTTCCCTTATTGGAAAACTTGAAATGCCATCCATTAAAGATGGAGGCAACTCTCCCTTTGTTTTCTCTTGAGTTTTCTTCTTTACCCAGCTGCCTTCCCATTTATCTAGCTCACTCAATTTCTGAATACAAATACTTAATTCCTTAGTTTGTGTTTTCATTTCAGATGTTCCCATACTATGGATGTCATTTTCATCAAAACATACACAATAGCTTTTCTGACATTACTTCATTTTAAGTCTACATCATAACTTTAGGCTAACTCAGACAATTTACCATGAGCTTGTCCTGCATGCTTAGTTATGTGTTTACAAATGAATACTAATTTGTTCTCTTGATACATATCTAATCAGGACTGATCAATGTTTCCTTGTATCATCTCATCTAGTTCTAGCTTCAGTTTGACCATAGCCATTGCATTTTCCCTCACTGTGGACTGAATTATTTCCCTGCCTAATCCTGAACCTTCGCCTTCTCTTGGTGACCCACTGAAAAAGCTGAAAAATCAAATCATCTAGATCCCAGGAATTAGTACCATTCTGTACTATAGTGGTATTGTACACTATCCGTTCCCTGGAACAACTGTTGATGACACTGAGGTGAACTCCAAATAGACAGGTTAGATTTTTGCGATCTTGGACTGAAAACTCCTACAGCAAAAACTCCTGTCTGATTCATGGTTGATGCTAGAGAGGCAACATAAGGATTAAACACCTGAATCAGAACTAAATAATTTCCTCCCATTCCCAAGACCACAGGAGCATTAGCTGATAAATCTACTCCAGTAGGCCCTGTCAAAGTATGTGTTGTGGTCCCTGCCGACTCAGGTTTATACAAAGGAACTACGGGATCAATAGTGACCAGAACAGCGATTGCATCTGGGGAGCTGGAAACAGTGGAGATAACATGGGCACCAATCCCTGAACTCTCTCCCATCAGGTGCTGACTCATATTTACTAGTGTGGTGGCCATTCCAGAGTTTCCACAACTAACTGCACCATTTATTCTATGGGATTGGACCACATAATATACGGGGTGGGCGCGTTGATAACAACACATCTAGACAATCATTGCTGGTATCACTATCACTCTCTTTGCCTGCACTCCCTGGGTTTCTTGTCTTTTCTTCCTTTTTCTTCCCTTTCTTTTCCTTCTATTTCTCAGGTTATTCACCCGTCATTGCAGAGTACAGTCTAGTTCCCTCTGTCTTATCAGTTATCTTCTGCCATTGTTTTGCATCCCATCTAGCATCAGCACATCTATGCACTGCCTTTGAGACTTTTCCCTGATGTTTTTCCCTTTCCCAAAGTAGAGCTGAATGCTCTTAAGCATTAAGTGCTTCAAGCTGTGCGGGCCTTGGAGATGGCATCATTTCGTACAATACTCTTCTCAAGTTTCAATGATTCTGAAATTAAACATACCATAACGTTGAAACATCAATGCACTTTCTTTCTCCATAGTTTCATGCCATTGCCACAACTAAATACATATGTGAAGGCCCACATTTATGGCCACAAAATGATCCGGCATGTATTCCATTGGTGCCTCTTCCCACTCTTGAACAGGTATTCTCACATCTCCCCTAATAAGATTTCCTATAGCCTGAAAGAATTTAATTTTTCAACCATAATGTTAATAATCACACATAGGATTCAATTTCAAACAAGGAATAAATTGCTTCTGCTTGCAATTTTTGTCCGTTGTTAACAACCAATAACAGTGCAGCACTCTATGATGCGGCCAACCACTAACACCAACCATCCAATCTCAGCATGAAATTCTGTGACTTCCTTCCCGCTCCTCGCAGTGGCTCACCCTCCTTTACAATTCCTTGTGAACATTGCAATACAAGCACAATAACAATGTCAGGCAAATATAACAAACTTTGGGCCTAATGTGGAGTTTGGCAGAGTGGGTTACACTGTCACAACCATGATAGATATCCAGTCCGCCATATTATGATCCCATTATAACCTATGGACATCCTAATCAAAGGACAGGATATTCGTCAGATTTGTGAAGGAGCATCCCATCCACCAAACTCCAAATTAAGCCCTTGTCAGCTTCACTAAAGAATCAATAGTATTCAGTCACACAAGAAATGGTCCGGAGTGACACTGTCTAGCCTACTCTGACTCACACTTGAGTGAAACCTCGACCAACAGGGAGTCACCTGGATTAGTGTACCTTCACTCCTGCACAAAAGGATCCACCACATGAAGCACACCTTACTCTCACACAAAGGTATATGTCCCTATCTCAATTGTGCAGCCAGCAGTACCTCACAACTAACTCCCGCAAACTTAGCAGTCAATTACAACACAGTGTTTTCTACACTGACAGCTTATTACTATCCCGGGATTTTAGGCTAGGTTGAGCCCGATAACCACTTCAACTTCTTTGCACTGAGCACAGCAACTTAAAACATCTCAGCATCACACCACGCATTCTCAGCAAAACACCACAAGCTGCACAAAAGCAATTGCACTGCACAACCATATTGATGCTCAATTCCTCTCTGTTCTGTTACAACTTCATTCCAAATTTCTGGAATACAGCTGCTCCTCTGAATCAGGACATGGGATTTGGATAAGGAATGGGATTGGGCAAAACGGAGATCTCACATGGATACAGTAACTCCCTCTGTTTCAATAACTAAACCATCCAACATGCTACCATCAAGGAACACGCAGATGCATGAATCACAATCTCTCCTCTGATGGATCTTTTTAAGTTGATTGAGACACTGAGAGAGTAAATAAAATAAACTATTACATTTTTGTGAAGCCCATTTGGTCACACAATAAGGACCAGGAATCGCTGATTGAAGATAAGTACTTTTATTTCCAATCAATAACCAGTCCAATATGTATGCATGTCAGGAGAATATTAAAAAGATGCAAGATCACAGATGGTAATCTGAAATATCTCATTTGGTTCAGTCTCAATAGATTAAGATACAAAGCAATACCAGGCACTGCAATACATAAACTGAGATTTAGAAATAGGTGTTCCATAAAGAAACTCCTGTTCCCTATCCTAAACATGAAATGATTCAAAAATCATCTAACCAGAGTTCTAAATTAGGAATGAGGATGGGTTGAATGAAGTCTTAGAGAAATTTGGAATTGCAAGAATGTGTCAGCATAGTGGAGGATTCATTAGAAGTCTACCAAAAAGGGATTAATTTGCTTAGCATAAAGCTTCACACTAGCAAAAATAAAGGAAACAGGGAGGTCTGTACCCCTCCAAATCTAAGGGAATATGCTCTAACTTCTGATGGAGTGAACATTAATTAAAATAAACAGAACCTTCTCTAAAATTCACATTTATTTCTTCCTCACCAAGAACCAATAGTTTCTCTTCTGCTGATGTACAATTGCAACAGCACCTGAATTTTCCATCCCACATAACTTGGACAGTTACTGCAAACTTGAGCATCACTCTTTCCGGATACGAGATGAATAGGAGACTTCAGCAGCTTATTAGATCTTTACGTCTTTTGCCAAGAGTTCTCTTCTCATGTGTTGCTATCAATAAATGATATACATTGCAAAAATACTCCTTTCTCTAGCTAATGCAACCTTGACAATGCAGCGCAAAATAAAGACCATGCTAACCAAGCAAAATACATTTCAAAATTAAGGACTTCAGTCACGCTAACGTTAACTAAACAGGAAGGCCCTCATTATAACATTGGTGGTAAAAACTGCCGACCGCCTACCGCCAGGGCGACGGCTGCCGAAAGACCGTGGCCGTGGCTACCAGCCATCTGTTGTATTATGACCAGAGATGGATTTCCACCACAAGATTGGTGGAAATCCAACTGTGGCCATGCCGGCGAAAGGCGGTAAGGTGGCGCTGCTGCCAGCAGCAGCGCCACACCAGTAGACCACCGCCAGACGTATTATGAGAAATAATATGGCCTGGCGGTGTTCTGCTGGTGGAGGCTGCTGCTGGCAGCAGCGCCCCTTCCTGTGTCCTGCCCGAGGACCCCCTGGATCCAGGTAAGTCGGGTCTCCATTAGGGGAGGAAGGTGGGGGGTGTTGTGTATGTGTGAATGTGTGTGCGTGAATGCGGGTGTGTGTTGCGTGTTGAATGCATATGTGTATGTATGGGGGTGTGAGTGCATGCATGTTGTGTGATGTGCATGCATGTCTGGGTGTATGTTTGAAAGTATGTGGGGATGTGTGTGTGAATGGATATATGCATGCGTGGATGCATGTGGGAATGTGTGTGTGTATGTGTGTGTGTGTCTGTGAAGGGGGTGTGTGAATGTAGGGGGGTGAGGGGGCTGTGGAGAAGTGGGGGGCTAATTGGAAGGGGAGGGTGGGGAAGATCCCTATCAGTGACTGGAAAGGAATTCCCTTTCATTGATAGTGCCTACTGCCATGGTTTTCATGGCATTAAGGAAGCCACGAAAACCATTGGTGGTAGGGGGGGGGGGGTCATAATATCCCAGGCGGAACAGTGACGGCCGCCGGGCTGGAGATGGATATCTCCGCCCGGCTACTGTTACGGCCGTGGTGGTCAAAGTGGTACATTGGCGGGTTAGCTTCAGCCAACCCACCAATGGCATAATGTGGCGGTAAGTACTACCAGACTGTTGGTAGTACTTACTGCCTTATTATCGCTGACTGCCGGGGTCATAATGACCCCCTCAATGTGTGTTTGGAATATTTGATTATACATGTACACATATAACTTTCAAAATAAAGACAAACGTGAACAAAAGGGATGCATGTCACTTCTGCAAATAGTGTAAATGTGAAACATTAATAATTATTACATGTAAGCATTTTTCAAATTAATATTAGAGCACACGTATAAAGCTTCAGTTTCTCAGGGCTTACATTTCATTAATGTGTTTAATTTTTCACATGTCTAAATATTATCAAAACACACAGTATATACAATATCAAAAATAAATGTGTAATTACACAATGATAATATGTAAAGGATGGAGCCAAAACATTTCTACTCCAAATATTAAACTATTCACAATGATTTGTTGATGGCTTGTAGGCTCATTGTGCTCACAGCATTCCCATGCCTGCCCTTTTGTAATCTACTGTGCCCTCTGGTGGTTGGACAAGTGTAAGGAGGCACACTGACAGTGTTTCATGACTAACTACTTTTGGGAAAGTAAGGTGGGTTCAATGTGCTTTATGTGACTGCAGTGAAGATTCAAGTGGCAGTGGGCACTTGTAGTAAACTCTTTGATGTGTCTGCATTTCCCTAGAGAAAATCCTCTTGTAGTCTGACATGACGTCTGCGGTGGATTGTAATTGAATTGGCCATGGGTACAAGGACCTGTTGTGTGACATTCTATGACCTTCATCCAGCAGGTAGGGGGGGGGCAGTTTGCCACTGCAGTCCCTCTGCTATGCATTTGTCATGCATATTCTGCATCTTCATTTCCAACTCATGAAATGCCTCCGTAAAAGCACTTGTACAATTAGCTACACAATGACCAATGAATTTCATGGTATCAAATTGCTCTTACTATGTCCTTGAAATGTCCTTTCATGTTGCAGACCAGCCATGTGCACCCCTGGTTAGCCTTGCAAAATCTTTATGATGTCCATAAAATTCTCAAAATTACAGAAAGTTTGTGAAATGTCACAAGCACAAAACATTCACATTTTGTTTGCCGTAGGTGACTGGCTCAAGCAGAAACAAATTAATAATAGGTACGACCTCACCTCCAATTTTCCTGCAAGATACTGAAAAGTGAATGTTGCAAAACTTAACACATTTCTCATGAAATTATGCAAACACATATACTTTTGGTTTTTACAAACATGCATATGACATAAGTAGTGGGATTCATGGTTTTCAGTGCTTTGGCCTGCTGCTTGTGGAGTGATGTTGTCCAACTGCCTCCTCCATGGGCCTATCCTTTGGTGGATGACCAGGTGACAGGGGTTCTGATTATACATGAATTTAAGTGTTGCTTACGTTGCACATGACTGACCAAAGCCATGGTGTGGGTGCAAATGGAGACAGCAATGTTTCCTCATGGTAAGGTATATCAGAAGTTACACTGGAACATACTTTACCCATGGTATAAACTTATGTGTGTACAATATTTGGGCATTACCCCCAATACACAAGACACACAGGGGTTGTGAGGATTAAGGAAAAAGTCACCCTTACCTCTCACTTGAATAACTAACTAATCAAGAAATAACTGATTCAAAGTCTGGAAAGGAGAAATTGGGTGAAAATACCTCATTATTTCATGGCAAAAGGCCCTCATCCACCTGATAGGTGCAATGCTTCATTCTCTGGTCCTTCCTGGCACTTATCTATATGATCTAAGTGTGACTTACCACCCAGTTAAATGTTCAAGAAGCTTTTGAGAGTTTTTGTTTTGACGGGTGGGGGGTTGAGATGATGACAATTGCTTTATTTGCCCTGAAGTAATTGGGTTACAATTAAAGTGGGGAAGAATTCAACCCACTGGTGCAGGTCAACATATTTCTGCCAATGTAAACATTCTAATGAGGTGTGTCTAGCATCCACCTGGATGGGGTTGCCCTCTCTGCTTAATAGTAGGAGAAGGGGAAACACTGGCTTATTTAGAAGCGGCTTGCACCGCTGGTGCATCACTTTTTGTGAAGCACCGGTGGCACAGGCTGCAGGCCCATAGCTACAAGGCTACGCAAACCCACTTTGCATGGGTTTTCATGGCCTTCTAGATACAGAGAAAAGCAACAGAGTGCAACTTGCTGTGTTGCCTTACTTTGCTTCAAAGAGGTGTTCCATGGGTGTTGCGGTGGGTATGCCCAAGCAACACCCATGGATTCTGATGCATTCCCAGATTTGCAAGATTTTGTAAACCTGAGAATGCATCAAAAGCCTACACATCTCCCCGGGAGCGGTATAAGGGAGGCAGAACGAGGACAAATATCCTTATTCCTCCTCATTTTTTCCTCTTTCTATGTGTGCTGCATTCTGCAGCACACGTAGTAAGAGGAAATCGCATCTAGTGATTGTTCTTATTGAAGAAGGTGTCCCTTCCTGCACTAAACCAATAATTCCTACAACAAAGACACCCTTGCACCATGGTGAAATGGTGCCTGAGTCGGTGCATGGCAACCATGGCATTCAATTGTGCGCCAGTGAAGGCGGAAAGGACAGGAATGTGCCTTATCTCATAGATACAGCATACTCCTGCAATTTATTTCCATGCAGGACAGTGCAGCAAGATTCCTCGCGGTGCTGCCCTGCACCAAAATCTTGTAAATGAGGCCCACAATGTTTAGTAATTACAACCTGCATGTGATGTAAATCTTTGGATGACGTCAGCTGCGGTCATCAGGGGGGTCAAAAACCTATTGACCAAATTATCAAAACCTCAATAGTTCCAGTCTTGATGCTGGAGCTAGGGATCAGGTCTTTGCTAATGCCTCTTACTGGCCAATCGTTTCTCCATGCAATGAGGTAGAATGTAATCCTGAATCATGGTAAAGCACATCAGAAGTTACATTGGAACATACTTTACACATGACATGCACTCAGGTGTATGTAATGTTTGTGCTTTATCCACAGTATAAACATGTTTAATTCATATATTTTATTTGAGGCCTCAGTCACCGCCACTCCTTCATAGCAAATGATCGTTTGAGCATGATTATGTGACGGGCCAATGAAGAGTCATTGACTGTATGTAAGTGAGGAATGCAATATTGGGTCGCGGGAATGTACATTCGAATTTGGGTTGGAACCTACTTTATGCATGTCATGCAGTGATGTGAATGTGTTTAACCCATAATATTCATTGGTTTTATTCGCAATTCATTTGTCTTAATATTTTCAAAACAATTACCTTCTGAGGGATCTGTCTCTGCCACAGCTTCCACAGCAAATGAGCCAACATGGAGCAGTTCTTGCTGTGCCACAGGTATGACGGTGTCCTCCACTGACATCAGTATGAGGTTGCCCTGCGCCAGTGTCTCTGTAAGTGTTAGATGGATTTGCAGAGTGGGGATTTGCCCTGAGCCACTGTTCTCATGGATGCTGATTGCTACAGGCAACATTTTGTGATCTTTCAGGCCATACCACCATTTATGTAGTTTTTCCACCTTTTGGTGTGGAACCACCTCGGTACTCATTTTGTTGTCAGTCGTGGCCGAGACTACCCCCTTACTGCCCTGCGGGTCCTCCAAAACAATATTGTTCTAAAACTTGTCATTTTATTTAGAGACCTCCTTAATCAAAATGTACCAATCCTTCTCCATGAACCTCCACGTTTGCTTTTGGCTACCTTCAGAGCTGCCAAAGGGGTGTCCTGTGAGCAGTTCCTAAGGATGGCCCTAGTTTAGTAGTGATTTTCACTCTGAAGTTTCTTCTCTGCTTTTCGACGAATCCACAAGTGTGACAATATTTTGCATTCTAGGATGATTTTCGTTAATTCTCTGCACTGCGACTCCCACACAGAACTAGTCAATTCTTGCTGTTTCTTATTTTGTGACAAGCATCTCTTAGCATATTTATTTAGCAATAACAGTTTTGCGATTCTTTTAATACGTTTGTGCACTAGACTCATGAACCCCTTTGAGTCTTTCTTTGTTCAGATCAACCAACCTTAAAAGAGGTGGCGTTAAGTGTTCCATTTAAAACATAAATTTTGTGTGCAGGTCGTCTGCTACAAAATACCACCCTTCAACACTTTTCATAGGAATTAAGTGATATCTTCAACGCTATACTCAACAATTGGAATTTTAGTGTGGCAAATTATGCCTGATCACCTAATGGATTCACATATTAATGATTTGATATTGTTAACACATTCAACAAGGTTATAATTTATTAATTCAGATTCTGAGAGTTGCATCTTTTGGTTGCTTCATTTGACACAACTAGACTTTTATACTTGATAACAATAACACATAAATGGACATCCTAGGACCAGGACACTTTTTGTTGTACATGGAGTATATTCAGCAGCCTTAACAAGACATAAATTCGCCCTAAAGAACATCATGGAATGATTTTCAGTGGTGCATTTGTATGAATGTTGCAGAGGGGATGAGGATGCAATGAGCATTCAGAATTCACTCTTTTGTTATTTACAAGTTGTCATTCCAAAGAGCGAAAGGGTGATTTGGGTGTGGCAAACAAAGTCTTCCACTTCTCAGTAGAAGTAGGTTTCTCCAACGTGCAGTCATGGATATAATAGACATTCACACCTAGTACTTGAAGGTTCTTTTCTTCTGCAGAGAAATTACATATTAATTTTGCATGGAGCCTGAAGCACTCAGCACCATGTGAATATCCATCTATTTTCCTCTCTGATTATTCATTCCATGGCTGCCTAACAACCCTCTGTCTAAGAGTGCCTGCTTTTGTGCTCTCTCATTGCATGCTTGTTGTATGGTAATGTCTTTGTACCTGTAATCATCTTATATCTGCTTGCAAGTCTTTGTGAGTGGCCTGTATGCATGGGGAATGCATTTAAGGAATTCCATCTGCCTCTGGTCTTACCCCTATACTTCTTGCTTTGATTTTTAAGGTCTAGTGTGTTTGGGTTCTGCTGGAGTATGAGACCTAAAGATTAATCTCCATCCTTGTCTGTTCTTGTAAAAAGTTATCTTTGCTTACTAGGAAAGCCCCTGCTACAATGGGACTGACCTTCCCCAATTTCAGGTTGCTAAGTCTGACAGTTGAGCGCATGTTTACTTAGCTAAGTGCATTTTATAATAACTATGGTTACATCGGAATCACCAGTCTAGTAACCTTTGTGCTCTGTTATACAGCACCAGCATTGACTGTTTTCTCCTTTGCATGCTAGCTTCAAAATGACAACTGCCATTTTATAGTTTGATTTTTAATCGTACTTCTTTCTTATACATAAACACCTACATTTTCCTAAACCCAAACTAGGGGCTGGCAGTATACTCAATAAATATTTCATATGATATTGCACTTTTGAGGGCAAAAGGACCGATGTACTAAAAGACAGATTATGCAAAGTGGACCACAAATTGTGCATTGACTTGTTTGCAACCTTTCTCTGACTTTGCAATGTAGTCTATATATTAATAGGTTGGATCACAAAACCTCCAATAACAAAGGGGCCTCAGAATAGTGGGATCCACGTGGGATTCATACTGGGATTCAAACAACCCACAGTGCTTAGGTTTCAGAAATGCCCAGGGGTCTTATGGTTCCCTGGTTGTTGGCTGACCCAGATTCTCAATAATGCAACCGTTCACCTGACCAATGAAAGGAAATTGGAGTTCACCCCATTCTCTGCTTGCCCATATGTCAAAACTATTTTCAAATGAATCCAAATATTCTCTTGCGTGTCATATGAATGGGGATGCTGTAGACCAAAGGGCGGGGGGGTGGTCAGAAAGACGGTTGGAGTTGAAGGTGAGGGGATGCAGCCTGATGTCAAGATTGCCAGTCCCCAACTTTAACATGTATCTGCCATCGGTTGGCTTTCTGCCCACTGTGCCCTACTGGGAGTAAACCCTCCAATCTACCCTGGCTCAAATCTAGGCCCATATTTATACTTTGTTAGCGCCGCATTTGCGTAGTTTTTTGACGCAAAATCGGCACAAACTTGCGCCGATTTTGCGTCAAAAAACGACGCAAATGCGGCGCTAAAAAAGTATAAATATGGGCCCTAATGTGCTTTCCTTTCCCCAAGAGGAGTAAAGTAGGTGTAATCCTTGAGCTACCCTTCTGGGGGGGAAGAAATATTGCTGGGGCACTCCTCAATGCCTGGACAGGATGCCCCACCCATTATTTTTTCAAAACAATACAATACTCTTGCTGTCAGGTGGGTATTGTGCTCCATTGGGGCATATGGTGGGTAAACTCCGCATCGCCCTCCCAGGAGACAGAATTACTATTCTCATTTTTTTTAAAGGGGCAGCACATGCCAAATCCAGTTGGGTCACTACCACCAAACAGAAATCCCTGATGTCAAATGTGCTTTCTGCTCTCAGCAAGTGGGCAGATTGGGGTTAGGCCCTCCAAACTCCCCCCATGAATGTCTGTTGTGCTTTTGTTAGGGTGGTGGTATGATCCAATGCCAGGGTGGAATGCCCCTATTTTCCTTAAAGAATACTTCCTGGTGTTCAGTGGGCTTCCTTCTACCCTGGGGGTCAGATTGGGAGTAAACTCTATGTGACTTCCCATGAGGGAACAGAAAGAATGGAAGCACTTGTCCATTGCCATGGGGTCCTTCAACCCTGAAAAGAAAATCACTGGTAGATAGTGGGTAGGCTGCTGCTTGCGGATCCACTGGCACAGAGTTGCCCTTGGAAAGGGGGCACTGTCCTTTTTTAGTAGAACTTATCCCACACTGACAGTTGCCCTGGAACAGATTATAGCCCCTGAACACTGACCAAAGTGAAAGCAGGTGGCCACTAATGGAGCCACATAATTTCACTTTTGACTCTGTGCTGTCAATGGTCAGTGCGCCCTGCTCATCACAGTGACAAGAAAAAAAAATGATGTGACAATAGCTATTTACTCAAAGCTGACTTTGTGTTTTTTTAAAGGAAAATCCTTCTGTTGCTTGCACCAGAAAGATTTCTCACACAGTGTGGGGGACAAATCATTCACAAAAAAAGCAAAGTGGAGGTGCTTCTTTTGAAATCAACAGTTCAGTCAATGTAGTTAAGCAGTTAAAGGAACTGGTGATGCATTAAAAATTACAATTATCCCATCTGGGAAACCTAAAGGGAACCAGGCAATGGTTGGACCATTGTCTACTCCCCACAAGGTCAGCCAAGACCATTCACAAAGGGGACATTATCACATGTGGACACCTGTCCCTTTGCAAATCAGTCTCCCCCTCCATTAGGGGCTCTGTAACTGTTCAATTGGTTGCAACTGCAACTGTCATTGAAACTCATTGATAATGCTACATCAAAACACAATTAGAAGGGGAGCCCTCCTCAGGCTCCTTACTAGTTACGATTCAATATGGGTTTAATACATACCTAAAAGCCATTTTCTGTGGTTGCATAACTTAAGAATTTGCAGATTTTGCAAATTGCAGTTTGACATTCAAATGCTTTGTGCATCTTTATAAATGGAAGGGGCCCCTAGCGCCATCTACCGATACATTAGCATCATTTGTTTTTATGCTAATGTTTTGTTAGATGGCCAAAATCACTGCACCATATTTACAAAGTGCTGCAATGCATGCATTGTGCCACTTTGTAAACCTTTGCACTACATTATGATTGCGTCAGGCATAATGTATGCAAAGGGGGCGTTCCCCAGTTGAGGGGACAGAAAAACTGCTGCAAGCAAAGCTAAGAGATTTCCTTGCATAATTGTTTCGGCACTTTTAATGTCTGCTCAGAGCAGGTGTTAAAAAGGGGCATACCACTGAATACAATTCGCCCCTATGTACCCTGCAGGGGTAACACCAATATTTTGGTGCTACTCCTACAGAGTACATCAATTGCGTCAATAAAAACTACGTTATTTCCCCCTACCCAGCGCCATGGTGCACCATATCTTAGATATTGGGGACACATACAGGTGGTAGGGGGGCACTAAGGGGTACAAGGAAAGTGTTGCTGCAGTGGGTGCAGCGCCACTTTCCTCAAATCTGCCCCTAAATCCCTACATTCTTAAGAAGTGTAGCTGTTTGAACAAGAATCCATTCAGTGTCAACTCTATGATAGCACTAGTAGGGGTTAACCTTCTCCCCAAGTGGTGGAGCCTTTGGAATCCTACTTCATACCTGGGTAGGCTCTGGTATCTAGACTCCTTTGACCTCGAAAGGAGCAGGGGGGAAATCCATGTAGCCACTATTGAGGGAGACATGTGCTGTCCCCAATGCATTACTAACATGCAACTCTTTTTTTCTCTCTTTTCTTCGTGTCATGGTTTTTAATGACCGAACATGTGATAAAAAAAATACAAATACAAAAATGCAACTCTTAAAATATATGTGAAATTATTAATGCCTGTACTGTGGCAGCTTCTACTTGAGATGTCATTGTCTCCTTCTTAAGGTTGCATTGAGTGCCTGATGCTACACTAAGATAGAAAATGACTCTACACTTAAATGGAACCTGGGCACCAGCTGCCCTGTGAGCAATCCGAAAAAATGAGGAGGCAGGTAACTACAGCTGCTGCACCCAGGAACTGCAACTTTGGACTGCAAAAAGAAATAAGGTCCTACAGTGCCACACTTCAACCTCATCACCTCTCAAGACAGCAGTATGTGCCCCTGAAACAATAGGCTTCCATTGCAGTGAGATAATCTTTCACTTTTCATAACCATATTTGAAGCACTTCTTGTGCTGTCTAGAAAACCTAATATACAATAGCATGACAAAGGGAATGAATGAATTACTCTTTTGGGGTGATCTGAAATGCAGATGACATTTTCTTCATGTAATGTCTGGAGCAGTGCTTGGTTTGTAAATAAAATAGTGTGGGTGTCCAAAGCTCTCCTCTGAAACACACGGCTGCTGTGTCTTACAGCCATTTAACAGTGGCGGCTCCTCCACTATGGTGGAGGAGCGTTGTCCCCACCACCACCAGCAACAGCTGCAAATCCTTTCACAAGGAACTGTGTTTATTATCCTTTCCTTGTGAAAGTGGCGAGGCATTGGGGGTGACGAGCAGAGGGGAGTGCACTGTGCACTCCTCTCAGAACGCATGTGTGTTTGGTCGGCCGTCTCAGGCCGGCCAAACACACATGGGTACTAGGCTCTGTCCTGCCCAGCAACACAGTTGCTGGACCAGATAAAGCCTGCACAGGCTCCCAGTCTGCCTGGGAGCACCCTGGCTGGGTGCTCCGAGCCAATCCTGATGCTGCTCTGAGCAGCATCAGGATTGGCTGCAGAGCAGGCTGGGAGTCTATGCCTGCCTGGACTGAAGACAACATAGGATCGGTGGCATGCGGCGCGGAGGTGCGTTTTAAAAAAATACTTTTTTATTGTTATTAATCCCCCCTCATGCGCCGCCCCGCCCCCAGTAATCCCTGTGAGTCGCAACTGCTCTTTAATCCATTTACAGCCACCCATTGCCCCTTCAGTTCACTCTTGCAGCTTTCTTCTATCTTGCTTTGTGATGCATTTTTGTTTTTCTCTTCCTCCGTCTTTCCTATATGTGTCTTTTGATCTCAATAAATGCTTGAGGAAGAAAAATAAGTTCCCTCAAATATATGTGCTGGTGCTGGGCACCGGAAACTGCCAGCGCTCAAATTAAGCACTGGTCTGGAGGGAGCTGAAACAAAAAAAATAAGTGGCTGAAGAGACTGATCCACGCACGCTCTGTATTTCTTTTTTGCTCGCAAACAAAAGCTCTTGCTGGGACTGACCTGAATAATGACCCAGCAGTTCTTCTGAGCTACATTTCAAGCTCTTTTAAGTGACACGAAATCAATGCCACATTTGCAAGCTGTGATGTATACTTTAGGGCTGGATTTATAAAAGTGCAGTGAACACGAGTTAATAACTTAGGGAAATAATATAAGAATTTTTCTGCTTGTCACTCAGTGTGTTTAGTTGAGACTAGTTAACATTGCCAGAGCCACTGTCGTAGCAAAGGCATCCATTATGTGTCTTTCCAGTGAAAAGTCCAGGTGTAGTTTGTAGTAGATTGCATTTTAGACATAACATGGTTGGCTGATGGCCTATTCATGTGGGGGTACTACAATGTGTACTGTATTGCATTGCAGCATTTATTAAGCTATTTATGCCCCTTATGAGGCCTCGAAGTCCTACAGATTTGCGCCTTATTCGTGAGCATGCATGTTGTGCATTACAAAGTGAACGCTGCCACATCATGCGGTTTCAAACTGCTATCAGTAGCCAGAAACATTTTGACTGTAAACCATGTGATGCACGTTGCTGCGTGATACCGCAATTTGATGGATAACAGAAACCAAGCGGACTGTGGGAGAAAGCAACAAGCCCTGAACACATCTTTAATTAAGATCATGTGTTTCATAACACTTTCAGTTTGTGTTATGTTTTCAAATAAATGTGGGTAAGCCAGTGTTGCAGTCCGGTTCTAATTAATTAGGCTGTCTAGAAAGCTGTTTTCAGTGGAGTTAATAAAATATACATCAAGTTCTTGTTGCAAATTCAAAGCCTCTTGTGCTATTGTGTGAAAAATAGGGCCCATATTTATACTTTTTTTGCACTGCATTTCCGTCTTTTTTTACGCAAAAGCTGCACAAATTTACAAAATACAATGATATTGTGTACGTTGGCGATGCTTTTGCGTCAAAAAATGGCGCAAATGCGGCACAAACAAAATGTAAATGTGGGTCCAGGTGTGAGAATCTGATAACGTGGTAACATTGCTAATATATTTTAGCCATGTGCATAGCGGGAATTTGCTGCAGGTCTTGACCTCCAGTCACACTCTTTGTCCAGCACACCTCATTTTGTCAATATCCACTGTTCACAGACTTCGGCTGTGTTTAGCAGGGTTTGCTACTGTGCTTTGACTCCAGCCAGTTACTGCACTCAATGTTCCATGGGCCACCAACACCACAGTACATGTCCTTCAGCCATGTGCTGTGGAGAGTTGGAAGCAGGGCTTCGTTTATGGTCAAGTCTGCACCTCAGCAGTGCACCTATGGGTTTAATACCTATGCTGGAGTCCCTAAACCTACATACCCTACCATATACTACGGACTTATAGGTAGGTTAATATTGCCAAATATGATTAGCCTAATTTGCATATCCACTTTACACAGAGCACTGGCCCAGGGACTGGTAAGCAGTACCCAGGGCCCAGCCAAGAGTCAGTTGACACCAGTACAGTATTTGTCAAAAAAGTGTGGGTGTACCAGAGCAAAAATTAGGACTTTCCTACACTGCCACCATCAGATGAAAGGTGATGGGTACTAACCTACACCCTGGTGGTCCTCATTACCTAAGTAAAAAAACCTGGAAATGGGAGGTCCCATGTTTATGCACCACTGTGAAGTCCATCCCCTATAGGAAAATGAACCACCTTAACAGTTTTCGATTCTCCCACCTCATTTGCATCAACCATCTGAGAGGCCTGTGGTCAGTTTGTACACGGAAGTGAGTGCCAAACAGGTATGGCCACAAATTCTTCAGGGACCAGACCACAGCAAAGGCCTCCCTCTTAATGCACTCCATCTTTTCTTTCTGGGGAGTAGTCGCCTGGTGAGGAAGGCAGCTGGCTGGTATTGGCCCTCTTCATTAACTTGTGATAACACCACCCCAATCCCTCCTTCTGAAGCATCTGTTTGCACTATAAACTCTTTGCTATAGTCAGGGGCCAGTAACACTGGTGCTGAACACATAGCCTGCTTCAGAGTGTCAAAAGCTTTTTGACACTCTGGGATCCAAATGACTTTCTTGGGCTGTTCCTTTGAGGTAAGTTCCATCAGATGGGTCACTATTGTCCCATACTTCTGAACAAATCTCCTGTAGTACCCAGTCAGGCCAAGAAAGGCCCTGTCCTGAGTCTGAGTTTTAGGAGCCTCCGAATCCAGGATAGTCTGGATCTTGGGCTGGAGAAGTTGTACATGGCCTACACCAACAAGGTGGCCCAGCTACACAACTGAACTTTGCCCTATCTGGCCTGCTTTGATAGTCAGGCCTGCTTGAAGCAGGGCCTGAAGCACTTCCTTCGGGTGGACCAGGTGGTCCTCCCAGGTGGAACTGAATACAGTAAAACATCAAGATAAGCTTCACTGAAAAATTCCAACCGAGACAGGACTCGATTCACCAACCGTCGGAAGGTGGCAGGAGCAGTTTTCAGGCCAAAGGACATCACTTTGAGCTGAAAGTGGCCCCCTGGTGTGGAAAATGCTGACCTCTCCTTAGCTCCTGGACTTAAGGCAATCTGCCAGTATCCTGAGTTCAGATCAAATGTGCTCAGGAATTTGGCAGCCCCCAACCTATCAATGAGCTCATCAGCTCTAGGTATGGGGTGAGCATCAGTCTTAGTGACTGCATTTAGATCTCTGTAGTCTACACAGAATCTTAATTCCTTCTTCCCACCCTGGGGATTAGGTTTGGGAACCAGTACCACTGAACTGGCCCAAGTACTATCAGAGGGCTCAAATACCTTGAGCTCCAACATCTTAGCTACTTCAGCTTTGATGTTGGCCTTGACTTGGTAAGACAGCCTGTAAAGCTTGTTTTGACAGGTAGGCTGTCACCAGTGTCAATATCATGGACACACCAGTTGGTGAGTCAAGGGGTCAAGGAAAACAGACCAGCAAACTGCTTCAAAATGTGTTTGCAGTACCTCTGCTGCTGGGCTGTCAACTTGGAAGAGAGTACCACTCCCTCCATTGACCCATCTTGTGCATTTGTGGAAAGGAGGTCTGACAGAGGTTCAATCTCCTCCTCCTCCTTCCCTTCATCTGTGACCATCAGCATGGTCATGTCTGCCCTGTCCTGCTGGCGTTTCAATCTGTTGACATGCAGGATCCTATAATGATTCCTGGGAGTGCCAAGGTCCACCAGGTAGGTGACATCACCCTTTTTCTCCACAATTGGATAGGGCCAAGTCCATTTGGCCTGAAGTATCCTAGGAGCCAAAGGTTCCAAAACCCACACCAGCTGCCCTGGGTGATACTCAGGCATGATAGCCTTCTGGTCATGCCAGAGCTTCATGAGCTCCTGGATGGCCTCCAGGTTGCTGCTTGCCTTCTTCATGTACCCAGCCATGTTTGACCGCAGGCCCAGGACATAGTCCAGCACATTCTCCTTGGCTTCTTTGAGAGGCTTTTCCCAAGACTCGCTAACCAAGTGTAATGGGCCTCTTACAGGCTTGCCAAACAGTAACTCAAAGGGACGGAATCCAACACCTTTCTGTGGCACTGTCTGTATGCAAACAGCATGCATCGGAGCAGAACATCCCATCTCCTATTAAGTTTGTCAGGCAAACCCATGATCATGCCTTTCAGGATATTATTAAATCTTTCCACCAGACCATTGGTCTGTGGATGAAAGGGGGTGGTGAACTTATAAGTAACTCCACACTCATCCCACATGCCTTTCACATAGGCAGACATAACATTTGTGCCCCTATCTGAGATCACCTTCTTTGGGAATTCCACTCTGCTGAACACACTAAGTAGGGCCCTAGCCACTACAGGAGCAGTGACTGTTCTGAGGGGTATTGCCTCAGGGTAGCTGGTGGTATGGTCTACAACCACCAAAATGTATCTGGTTCCTGAGGCAGTTGGTAGGTCTAGGGGACCAACAATGTCAATCCCCACCCTCTCAAAGGGAATCCCAACCACTGGCAGTGGTATCAAGGGAGCCTCTGACTTGCCCCTGCCTTGCCACTTGCCTGGAAGGTTACACAGGAGCTGCAATACTCCCTGACTTTTTCTGACATTTCGGGCCAATAAAAATGGTTGACTAGCCTGTACCAGGTCTTGGTCTGTCCCAAATGTCCAGCCAAGGGAATATCATGGCTTAAAGTGAGGAGGAATTCTCTATAATTCTGAGGGACCACCAGTTTCATGGTTGCCCCTGGTTTGGGGTCCCTTGCCTTGGTGTAGATAACTCCATCCTCACAATAATGTTTGTGGGTTTCACTGGTATCCCCTTGTTCTTGCCTGGCAGCAACCTCAAGAGTGGGACACTCTCTTTGTCCTGGGCAGAATTTTTCTGTAGTGGGCCCACCTGCCCCTTACACTTCTGCCAAGTCAGGCAGAGCTTGCAGGGGAAGGGGCCCTCCTCAGAGGTCAGATCCTTCACCTCAGGATTGGATTCCTCCTGACTCTATGTACTTGTTGGGGCTGGCAAGCCAGATCCTATGCCTTTTCTTTTTCTTGGAGGCTTGGCCCATTGTTCCATGGTCCAAGTGTCCGGCAATTCCCTGATGTGCTGCCTGTGACCTGGTTACAGCACAAACCCATTCAGGGAGGTCCAGCATCTGTGCATGGACTCTTCTTTCCACCTTTGACCATTCAGATGCTTCCAGATCATTTCCCAGCAGTCACTCTACTGGGAGGGCAGGAGCTACAGCTACCTTAGGGTCAGTCACACCTCCCCATTCCAAGCTCATCATGGCCATGGGATGGAGTTTGGTTCTGCTATCTACATATGTTTCTTGGTGGAAGACACCAGGTAAGACCTGTTCTGGAGAAACCAGCTTCTCTGTGACCATTGTCACACTGGCTCCTGTATCTCTCAGAGCTTCTACCTCAGCCCCATTGACTTTAGACCTCTGCCTATACCTATCCTTGCTGGGAGGTATGGTCGCCATAGTTGCAATGTCCACCTCACCCACAGACACTAAGATGACCTTTGTGTGCCCTGATCCCAGCCCTGGGGTCACTTCCACCCCATCCATACACTAGCAATCCCGTGGGACTGCCCACCAGTGGCGGGCTTCTTGGAGCAGATAGCATCTCTTCTTTTGTGTTCAGGTTGATGACACTCAAAGCATTTGCCAAGCTCCAGAAACCTTCTTGCCTTAACAGGATCATAATGCTTCCCCTGATACCCATTCCCCTTAGAAGTGGCATGGCTTGGGGCTCCCCCACCCTGAGGAGTTTTCAGGGACTCTTGTGAGGACTCTTTGGACTATTTATCATCTTTCCCTTGGTTATTCCCCTGGGAAGAACCATGTTCTCCCTTTTCTGATCACCCCTAAGGGTTTCTGGTTAACCCTAGTTCTTAACCAGTCATCTGCTACCGCCCCCATCTCTCTGGGGTTGGTCAACGTAGAGTCAACTAGATAGTGGTGGAGCTTCACTTGGGCACAATTGGTTAGAAGGTGCTCCCTCAAAATCAAACTGTAAAGCCCATATAAGGTACTTACCTTGTTGCCCTGTATCCATCCCTCTAGTGCCTTAACTGAGATATCAACAAAGTCCACCCAGAACTGGGTGGTTGTCTTTTGGGTGTCCCTAAACTTGAGCCTATACTGCTCTGGGGTCAGACAAAACTTTTTAGTTAAACACCTCTTCATAATGGGGTATGAATATGCCTCTTCCCCACTTAGGTCCAGAAGTCTATCCCTCCCAGAGCTGGGGACCAACTCCCAATGAAGTGAACCCCAGTACTGAGGCTTAACTCTCCTCATTTGGAGGACCCTCTCAAAGGCCCCAGCCACTTATCTATGTCACCCCCTCAACATAAGCAGGAACCACCCCCTTGGGTAATCTGGGCAAAAAACACCCCACCCGTGGACATCTCAGCTTTTCTGTCGCTGTCACCATCTCTTTTCTCTTTCCTTGCCCACTTTTTATTTTCTAGGGCCAGCTTCTCTACCTCCAAAGCTACAAATGCTAGCTGGGCCTCCAGCTCTCTTTCCCTAAGGGACATGTTCTCTCCTACTGAAGGGACCCCCTTCCCCCAAATAGCTTTGGGCATGGCCCTTGTGACTGTGTGCAGTGAGGACTGGTCTTCCTCCTCCTCGCCTTGGCTCACATGCCCTCCCTCCCCTGAGTGGTTGGAGCTAGCATCCTCCCCTTCTTCTTCCCTGTCTGGAGCTTCCTCTAGGCCTACTTCTTGGGCATCAGCCCATGCTGTCAGAGGTTTAATCATAACATGTTTCCTGGGGTTAGTGGCTGCAGGCAACCCTCTCTCAGTACACAACCCCCTAGTTGGACTATGTCATTGTGGGTAGGCTAGCCAGATCAAGCTCCTTGGTGCCCTAGTTTTGTGTCAAGAAAAACTTTTTTGTATAAATTGGAAACAAGAATCTAGAAAAATTACAAAAATTCGTAACTGAAATTAATCCAAATTAAACATTTTAAAATGTGTTTGCACTGGGACAATTTAAAGGATTTTTAATTTGCTTTACTTAAAACTGTACACAACTGAACACAAGTATAGGGTCCCACCAATGCACACCACAAATGTTGGAAAATGGGTTATTGGTAAGGGAAGGTAAGTACCTACACTTAGCAATAGGCCACTAACCCCCACTAGGTTCATTTAAGTCAGTAAATTAACCCTAGCTCAACCCCTGGTAGCTTGGCAACAAGCGACAAGGCTTAACTTAGGAGACAAAGTGTAAAGTATTCAAGTATCTCAAAACAGTAATTAAATAAAACACAGGAAACAATCCAAAACCAATTATAACAATAGGCAATATTTTATCTTTAAAATTACACCAAAATGAATACAATCATATAAAGGGAACCGGAGATATGAATATTTAAGGAATTATTGCTTTTTAGTGCTTAGAAATGAAAAGCACCAATCTGGTCATCTGGTCACGCGTCAACCAGGGCAAAGTCAAAGTTTAAGGCCAACCGCGATGGAGCTCTGCTCAACTACAGCAAGTGGGAGGCCTTGGTTAAAAGTTTACCTTCAGACTTGGTCATTTTCTTGAAAAAAAAAATCAGCGGGACCAAGTCGCCAGTCCAATCCGACCTCCTGGAACTCTTCCTCAGATACGTGTTGCAGAGCCCTCAGTGGAGATTTCTACATTCGGACTTAGACAATTTTTCGAGCTGAAAATACCTTGACCGGGGCAAACCTGAATGTTGATCTGACGTCCTTGGAAACATCTTCGGTTACACTGCCTGGGAGGTCCCAGTAAACTTTCTACATTCGGACGTAGTCATTTTTTCAGAGATTTTCTTCACCGGGATGAACCTGCAAGTAAGACCGGGTCGCGGTTGAAGCAAGCTGGCTAGATTTGCCGCTGCTGGTCAGTCCCTTTATGGAACTTTTTTTCCAAAAGTTCTCCAAACTTCTTCAAACTTCTGGATCTTCTTTCAGATGTTTTTTTAAGGTTCTTTTGCTGCCACAGCTCACCCCAAGGTTCCAGAAGCTCTGAGCTACTCCTTGCAGGTGCAGACTACAACTCCCAGAATGTACCTGGTGCAAACTCCAAATTGACCACTGGACAGTGGGCATCTGGTCAGATTCTTCAGGAGTTGGTACAGGGGACTCTGATTAGCAATTTTTCACCTGTAGCAAACAAGGAGTCCCTCCTTGAACCAATTGAAGCCAGGCAAAGTCCGTCTTGTGTTGAAGCCCAAGTGTGCAGCTGGTGCAGTCCTCCAGAGTGTAGTGCCCAGGTGCAGGTCAGGGGTGCAGCAGGGCAGTCCTTCTTCTCCTATAGTTCTTCCTTGTAGGGATCTGAGGTGTGGGTGCGGGTCTGCCAGCTTTATCCTTGCTCCTGGTGAAAAACAGGGGGGTCCTGGCTCTCGAATCAGGGGTAGGGTACTTCCCCCTGTGATGACCACTTCCTGGGAAGTATGGCAAAAATCAATCTGATGGAGCAACATTCCTCAAAAATCCATCATGGCTGAAACTGATTTTTGCAGGTTACATCTGGCTGGGCCCACCCACTGGTGTGGCTAGAAATCCTAAACACCGCCCTGTTCTGCCCTCTCCTAGTCTAATTAAGGGGGCACCTAATTGTCTGGGTTTGCAGGATGTCAGGGAGGTGCTTGGTTGCTCCAAGTGTCCTTCCCTGCCTTTGAAGACCAGTTTGGCATTCGTCCCCACCTGCTGAGGGAAGTTCTCCTCCCGAGGCACATCTCTTTGTGTTCAGCCCAGGCTACTTCACACCTCATCAAGGCAGCCTGGCCAGGCTGCCAGAGGCTTATCAATCAGAGCAGAGCACTAAAGGGCTGAATTTGGCAACATTTAGGTAGAGCTTAAAACTCTTTACCTGAACAACTTATATTAAATCCAACAATTGTACGTTGTGGGATTTATTATTATTACAATTAATATGATACCAAACTTGAGTCGTCTGACATTTAAGGATAATTTATAAATTAAAATAAAGTCTCCCCATTCTAGCCTATTGATGCCATTCACCACAATGAGGGAAAAAACAAATGTGGCTGTTTTACCTCACCAGGGCTTTTAAAAAACTATTTGTATAGGGTCCCGGCTTATAGTTGCATGGCACCCAATCCTAGGGGCACATAGGGCACACTGTAGGGGTGACTTATATGTAAAAATAAGGTAGTTTAAGACTTTGGAAGTACTTTTAATTCCAAAGTTGAATTTGCATGTAACTTTAGTTTTAAAGCAGCCAGCAAGGCAGGCCTGCCTTTAAAATGACACTGGGCACCTCAGCAGTGCACCTATGGGTGCACTACATATGATGGGGTCCCTAATCCTACATGCCCTACCCTGTACTTATAGGTAGGTTAGTATTGCCAATTATAATTAGCCTAATTTGCATATCCACTTTACACAGATCACTGGCCCTGGGAGTGGTAAGCAGTAACCAGGGCACAGCCAAGAGTCACTAACCACCAGTATCTGTCCAAAAAGTGTGGGGGTGACCTGGGCAAAATGGAGGACTTTTCTACACTGGGGTTAGCCATAATCCTTACTAATAAAAGCATCTTGACAAATAAGTCAACAATATCCAACACAATGTAAAATAAGTAAGGAATAAAGTATGGCTTTATCGCAAAGACCTAATTACTCAAAAACAATACCACTCATTTGCCAGAGACAGGCAGACTCACCAGCACCTACTCTGCACAGATGCAGCAAGCACCAACTATATCCCACTAGAAAGGAAAAGCAAAAAAAATATTCACAAGACAACACAATATACATCCTGCACAAATGCAAGGAGAATTTCAAACACAATAAAACAGAAGCTAATCATGCTGGTATTATTCGACCATTTACAAAAAAAAACACATTAAAGCAGGGAAATTAACTCATTTAGAGAAAACAGTGCAAAAAATGTTTTCTTGCAAAACACATACAGCTACAAAAACTGCAGATCAGCCGCAAGCAGGAGGCACAGCACAGGGAATCAAAAGCTTTGCACCAGATTAAAAAGAAGAAACAACACATTGCAATCACAATGCAAATGATGACAAGAAAAAAAAACAGGTAACATTATAAAACGCACAAACTTTCCCTGGTGTCTAGTGGCAGTCTGACACCCTTGGGGACAGATTGGCCTACAAATATGGCCAATTTGCCCAATTTACCAAAAGCCTTCCAATTCCTCACTAAAGGGCCACCTTGAGCCACTCCCTAACAAATAAAAAAGAAAATATATGGTGTCTAGTGGGCTTGCCCAAGGGGTCGCTCTGCACAAGTTTATCAAATAAAGGCCCAAATTTAAGAGGGCCTAGAGCATATATTGCCATATCGGCGTACTTTTTTTTACACTAATGTGGCAACATTATGGCAAAAACACTGCCCTATATTTAAAAAGTGGTGCATTACATGCATTGCGCCACGTTGTAACCCTAGGTGCACATTATGCCTGTCAGGCAGAATGTCTGCAAGGGGATATTCCCCATTAGGGGTAACTCAAAAATGGTGCAATAAAATCTAAAAGATTTCTTTGCACCATTTGTAGCTGCATTTTTAATGCCTGCACAGACCAGGCGTTAAAAGGAGGCACACCCTTGCTTTCAAGGGAACTCAATGTGCTTTGTAGGATTAGCGTTGACATTTTTGATACTAATCCTGGAAAGTGTCAAACTAGCATCCAAAATTTGGACGAAAGTTCACTAACTACTGCCATGGGGCACCGTATGTTAATTACAGTGCACAAATGTTGGCGTTAGGGGTCGCTAAGGGGTGCGAGGAAAGTGGTGCTGCAGTGGATGTAGCTCCACTTTTCTTAAATCAGCCCTAAAAATCCCTGGTGCCTCATGGGATCTGACCCCCAACCCCCTGGGGCAGATCAGCTGAAAAAATGGCAGAGAGGGGCCAAAACATAGATCAATAATTGCCCTAATGGAGCAACTCTTGCCAAAGGGGTTGCTCCCCTAAAAAACATAATGCATACAAACATCCCTGGTGGTCTAGTGGGTTTTGACCCCCCCCCCCCCCCGGAGGCAGATCAGCCAAAAATTCAGACAATCTACTTCTGGAGGTAGGGGAGTTGAAGCCTAGATCAATGATTTCCCCAAGGAAGAAACCCTTGCCTAGGGTTCATTACCCTAAAAATCACACTGCACACAAAAATCCCTGGTGGTCTAATGGGTTTCGTTGGGGCAGATCAGCCAAAGCAATAGTCCATCTATTCCTGAGTGGGCTGAAACAATGATCAATAATTTTCCCCAAGAGGGTGACCCTTGCCTAAGGGGTAGCTCCCTGAAAAAATGAAATATAAAACAATCCCTGGTGGTCTAGTAGGTTTTGGCCCCTCTGGTTGGAAGATTGGCTGAAAATTGGCTGAACTGCCCCCGAGTGGGACCAAAACATGGATCTCACTATTGGACCCCTAGGGGAGCGATTCGTGTTCAAGGGGTCACTCCCCCAACACAAAAAAAAGTCCCTGGTGGCCCACTGGTGGATTCCTGCCCCACTATCTCTGCCCTCACTGTGATCTTGGGGCAGGAGTTCACACCAAATAGTCTGTTTCCCGCTCACCAAGTCCCCCCGAGAAAGGCTTACCGAAAGGACGCCCTCTCTTGAAGAAGCGCTGGAAGTAAATCGCTTCCAGTGCTTCCCAGATGCATTTGATGATGTCAGTTCACCGTGCGCTCACCAATGCCATCAGATTGCCTACAGGTGGGGTGGGGTTGAAATCAACAGCCCATGGAGGGAGCACCAGAGCTTCCCCCTTTGGTGGTTAGAAGGACGAAATGGTTTCATCTTCAGCACGCACCCACAAAGGCTGAGGACAGAACCGTTCCATCCTCAGCATGCAAGGGGTTAATGTGAGAAGTGTAATTGAAAAATGGAGTAAGTTGAAAATAATTAAAGTGCAAATAATGTCCACGTAGCATGTGAGAAACTCACACTGGTCAGACCTCAAAAGCCAATACTGCCATTTTAATCAAGCTTGCTAGAACAGCTGTTTGCAAAATTAGGGCCAGATTTAAGAAAAGTGGCACTGCACCCAGTGCATCGCCACTTTTCTTGCGCCTCTTAGCGCCCCCCAAACGCCACCATGTGTGCGTCGAATCAAAGATATGGTCCACCATGGTGGAAGTTAGGGGAATTAGCGTCAACATTTTTTATGGTACCTTGGAGCTTTGCAGAAATAAGCGTAAAAAATGTTGACACTAATCCTGCAAAGCCCATTGATGCCCATTGTAAACTGTGGTGTGTCTCCTTTTAATGCCTGTCCTGAGCAGGCATTAAAAGTGCAGTAAAAAATGATGTAAAGAAATCTCTTAGATTTCTTTATGCCTTCTTTTCAGAACCCCCTAATGGGGAAATGCCCCCTTTGCATACATTATGCCTGGTGCAGGTGTAATGTAGCACAAAGGGTTACAAAGTGGTGCAATGCATGCATTGTGCCACTTTGTAAATTTGACATGGTGATTTTGTCCTTGTTGGGCTCCATTGCTGTTAAAAAATTACACTAATGCGATGCAAGGAAGTGCTAGTGACTCTTAAATCTGCCCCTTAGTGTTACCAATATAGTGTTGTGTGGGTCTGCCTCCTTCAGCCATTGACCTAGTTAGGTCATCCCCTTTCAGCCATTGAATTGAAACCTTCCAATCGCCTCCTTGGACCAACCATGAGTAAAATACATCTCTTACCTCATGCTATTAGCTGTTTGGTGCATCATTCTGCCTTCTTGTGGGCACCCCCTTCACAATGTGTTAAGGGCTATTTTATAACTAAAATCATGACATTCAATCTTTAATCTCAGAAGTGCATTTAAAACTCAAAGCAACATTATTTTTAATATAGCACATGTTTTTAAAGCTTTTGTCAGGTCTCAAGTGCAAGCAAACCTTTAAGATGGCCACATATCAGGGTGTCCCCTTTGAGAGAGCTGCAACAAAAGCAACAAATCTCAATACACTTTGTTTGGCCATCTTTGTATTACTAAGCTATAATGGAAAAATGCCAAAGATGGTAGACTCCTCACTGCATGCTTTATGTGTGATGGCAAGTGATTGATGCCTTTTACACATGGCTCAAACTGGCATTCATCTGTTAAAGAAAGATGCATATTGAGGTCATCAAATACAGTTTTCCTACAGAAACGGTGTTTAAAAATGTTGGGAGTTGGGTAGGTTACTGTTCCGGGACATCTTTCTTAGGAAGTGTGTGAACCATGGGCACTTGAAAAATAAAAAATTAAAGCTATCACGTAGTTATGAATTTGCAACATTTGCCACAAAATCCACCATCCACTGCATAATCTACGGTTGCATTTCAAATGTATTTCTAGCTGATACAAATTCAAAGTAACTAAAAGATACCCCTCCATAAGGTGGCACATAGTGACAGTCCCTTCTGCGTCTGACTATAGAGATTGTCAAAAGTCCTCTCCTACTTTATAGGTCCTTGCCTGTAGCTTGGGCCTATGACTCACGTTCAGGACTTTCAGCAATAAGTATAGCCCCCAACAGAGGGCTACAAGGCTGTAGTGAAAAGTTTGCCCAGATGGTATAAATGTGTGTCAAAATGATAAAATAGCAAAATAATATTGTCAATGAATGACCCACACAATAAGCCACAATTTGTGTTTTCTTGCTGCATAACACATTCAGGTCTGCTGCTTATATTGGAATTCCCTTGCTGCATTATTCGAGTAGACCATACTATACAATGAATACTTTGTTGAGAATCAGCTCTTGGCTTGTTTAGTGATAATTCTCCAAATGTGTTTCCATGTGGGTGCAGCCTTTGATCAGTAGAATGTGTGTCTTGTTAAGAGAGGACTTGCTAAAATAACTTGCACAAGAATATTTTTTTTCCTAAAGCCAAAAGTCCCATACTTGTCAATTTTAATAAAGCGATCTCACACTCACCCACAGACATAAAAACAAATGCACTTGCATTCACTCAACCTACTTAGGATCATGAGATGTCTTTGTGTGCTGAACTTGATCAATTACATTGTTTATTAAAACTATTGTAGACCTTCATGTTGTCACAAAAAGGCAAGTTTTATTTCCAAACATATGCTCTGTCCTGTATGTGTTAGTTCCCCAACTACACATACTAGTGCAACACAACAGAAAATACATGCACAGAGTGTCCTTGAAAAAATGTGAACATCTATTTCAAATGGTTTGATATTTAGGGAGTACACTCTGAAGTAGTAAATCAAAGGTTCTTTAGAATTATATCGACAGACTCTGTATTGCTGTCCACACTTATAGCCATTAAGACCTTGGAGGAGATGATGACAAATCAACCAGTATCTCACCAAAAGCCTGGGCTGCTGTGTGATTTGTAGTTTTGGTGTTGACCACACAGAGGTAGAGAAATATCCTTGTCCTATGTAAGGGAGAGATTTCTGGAGGTGATGGACAGTTGTCAGCTGCACTACTCGTGCTACTAGATCTCTCATACCTACTTAGGACACTGCCAATCATGGGTTCCTTCTGAACCACATACAGCAGATGTCAATGTTTTCTTCCATCCCTCTAAAGAAGTTTGTTTCTGTTTGATAAGATCTCCACATTGTTGTAGATGGAGTGACTGCAACAGCTCTTGTGTTATAGTGAAGTGTACTCCTATGGTCTCCACTATCACATGTTCTTTCCCATTCCCATGAAACATTTGCACAATCTGCTGAGGGCATGAGTTATGGGCTTACATCTACGTAGATGATATGCAGCTGGTGCTCCTACTTAGTGATGACAGTGAAGTGCAGTCCTCCCCCTTGTCCCATTTCTTGGACACTACTCAGATCTGAATACATGAGACCCAGCATGGCGTGAGCACCAACAAGACAAACTACTGTTGGTTGGATGTAAGGTGGCTGTAAATGAATTGGATGTTGGCCAGTTCAATATTAGGTGTCTCCATAAAGATAAAAAACCTAAGGCTGTATTTGATTTCTTACTCTACATGAAAGAACAGACTTACGTTTTTTTATCAAAAATGTGTCTATTTAAATTCATGTTCCTGACAAGCAGAGGTCCCTTTTTGCCTGTAGTGATTAGGGCTACTATAGCTTTTCTGTCCATTGAGCTGAGACTCAATTATTTCATCTCAGTAGTTGCTTGCATATCCCATAGGGTGCAGGACCATCTCCAAAATATGCAAGACTATGCTGCTTGGGTGGTCTCTGGAATCCGCTCCTTGAAGTGCAGTAGAAGATCCGTCCAAATATATTCCAATGACAGCAGTTTCTTATTTGAGGGCGGGGTTTGGTACCTGAATACCATTTTCAGATTATCATCTGACATAAATATGGTCTCCTAAATATAATTTATAAAAATATTTTTTTACCCCATATGAGTTATTGATAGAACAACTAAACTCAAAGGAGCAATATTTTTGTAGATGGCGTTAAGGACACTATATATATGTTAGCCAATATTTCTGGCAATGCTATTCTAACATGCAACCCTGTTGGGATCTGTGGAAAGATGTGTTTTCTAATGATGAATCATAAAGCCATGAGTTGAGCAGAGTTGAACCATTGTAGTGCCAGACTAAAGCCCTCTCTCTTCTTTGTCATCCTCGTAGACCAAAAGCCAGGGATTCACATGATTCTTTAAAGTTTTTTTAAAACCCTTTGAAGATAAGCTAAATCACAAAATAGGTTTTAAATGGTGTAATGATCTTTCATTTTTCTTAGGGCAAAACACAATCTAGAAATTTTCAAAACGATATGTGATAGGTTTCCCCACTGTTAGTTGTTGTCTTAAGCAAACATTCCAGATGTAAGGAAATGCCTCTTTTAGCATGTTCAGTCCTGCCTTTTTGGTCTGAGGCTGCTGTTTCTTGACTCCAAGAGTGCACTGGGGCCTGCTAACCAGACCTTAGTCTCAGTGTATTAACCCCACAGAATTTAAATGTTGAATGTGATATACCCAATTGGCAAGGACTGGCTTACTTATAAGTCCCTAGTGTATGGTACCCAGGGTACCCAGGGCGTGTAAGACAGAGTGCCTACTCTGGGCTGCAGCAGTGTTTGTGCCACCCTTCATGTGACAAGATACAAGATGGCTCCCAGCCTATACTGCAGACTGGAAGGACAGTGTTTTTACTATCAGTTCAACTTAGTGATTTAAAGCCTTGGCAAAGTCACCCTTTCTCTAACATTATTCGTAAGTCTCTCCTAAGGAAGGCATATAAAGTCCTATGGCAGGAAGCAATATTTTGTTAAGCAGGACATATGTTTTATGATATGTCATAGCAGCAACAATTCCAAAATTGTTGTTTTGCTACAGGTAAAGTTGGTAGCCCCATTGGCTAATGCGGAAAGTGGCATCCCAACCCGGCTAGCTTTTCACTGGGACTACCAAACTGGATCATGTGAGGTACCAAATTAGTCATGGCATTAAACGCGACCTGATGCTCAGGTGGAACTTAAGCTCACTATTAAAGGTAGGCAACTTTTAGAAAGTTGCCACTTTGTGCTCCACTGGTCCAGCAGCCTCACAAATGCATGGAGACACAGACATCTTTCTGACTGCTTGGAGAGATGTGGGAATGATTCCTAGGCCCAGAAACAAAGGCAGTGCCACAGCAGCAAGGTGTCACCTTCTTTCTCCAGATGGCCACTCAGGGGATTAACCCTGAGGTGTGCTTCGAAGAGGAGGCCTCCACTGATGGGTCGCCTGGCCCAACACCAGTGAGCAGGATGTCTTTTGTACCAGTAGACAGCTTGAAGACAGGGCCAGAAAGGGGAAACGGGCCTCCAGACTAGTTTTACCATAGGTGTGTTGTCCTCATATAGCCACACCTCATGGGTGGGCTATCTTGCTCCTCACAACTGAGGAAGGGATATGACATTTTGGAGCAGGCAAGAGTGTGGCATTCTGGGATTGCCAGACGTCACACATCACAGGAACATCATTAATAGGTAGGATGGGACCTTGCAGCTCCTTAGCTAAAGAGGGGAATAAATATGGCACCTCTGGCACGTTGACCCTTAGTAATCACTGGACTTGGAAGAAGGACAAGAAGAAGTCCACTTTGCACCCATTAGAAGTGCAGAACGAGAGGTAGCGATGCTGCACCTTCTGCACTTTGGGCTAGCGAAGTTTGGACCCAGCTCAGAGGAAAGCTGATTACCAGACCCAGTCTGAAGTAAAGACTCCAAGGTTCGGTTGGCTGGACCCCAAGAATGGCTCTGCGGGCATCAAAACTAAAAGAGCCCAAACCCTACCTCTGGAAGCCACCACATAAGTTTTGCCGATGCTGGGTACCCCAAAGAACAATTCAGAGATAGCCAAAAGGTGCACTTGTGTCTGGTGGATCTGTGAGTGTTGATTGTGACTAGATTCATTGCCCAAAAGGGACATCAGACTTCATCAAAGATTTGCACAATGACCACTGGCTGCAGTAGCGCAAGGTCTGTATATGCAGCCCCTGGAAGCCTGCAAAGAGGACGCTCTAGGATCCCAAGATCCGTGACCAGAGTCATCCCCACTCACCTGTGGAACGAGGACTTGACCAGACTACAACCTCACCAACCGCACAGCATCAGAATCATCCTTGAACCTGTATCGCTCAGCATCAGGACCACTCCATTGTCGTCAATGCGGGTCATACTGTAAAGTTTGGATCTTGCTCTAAAAAAAATGCTCTTGTGACCATGTAACTGTCTAAAGTATCCTTTTTGGTCCCCTAGACCTCTGTCCTGTTGGACTTGGTCACCCATTACTGACTAACTTTTCCACACTTTTCAAAAATATCCAAAATTCTTGTTGGCCAATGCTTGTTCGGAGTTGATATAAAACGTGATGCCCAAGAATAAAGCCCTTGGTCCTGATGGGGTTCCCCTGGATTTACTTTAGGCCAATGTTCCGCTTTGGGCACCAATAATTGGCATTTATATCAATGCGACAATTAAGTATGGCCTTCCTTTATCCTGTTCAAAATCATTGATCGTACCAGTATTTAAAAGGGGTAGCAAATCAAAATCCTGGTTGCTACCAACCTATTTCCCTTATTTGTGCCGTAGTAAAGATCATTGGGTAAATGATTCTTAATAGACTGATGTCCTGGGCTAAAGATGATCACGTTTTGTCTGATGTCCAATAAGGTTTTAGACCTAGTTTAGGGACTGGTGACCAATGCCTAAACTTACATCTTGTGTCAATAAATACACTGTAGCTAGAGAAGGACTGATTAATTTGGCCTTTATGGATTTGAGTGCTCCATTCAACAGAAATAAACTGTGGGCCATCAAGCTAAACATCCCTGCAGTAGCAGCATACTCCCTTTAAGTTTCAGTGCCAATCAACAAATTACCACTGTTGACGAAGCTAGCAAGCCGTTGTTCCACTTTCTGCAATACATTTATGAAGACTTTTTGACTTTCTCTCTCACGTTTGTGCCACTGATATGCTCAATCAAGGACCATATGGGCAATTATAATCAAGACTACCATAAGACGAGCGGCTTGCGGGTTGTGGAAGGGGCTGGAGGGCGAGCGGGTGAGGGGTGGGACTGGGGGGTAATAAACTTTAAAATAAATTACATTTAAAAAAAACACCATTTACCATGTCCACGCCATCCCGTACTGCACTCCTCTTCCCTGCTGGCTGGCTGCATGAAGGCACAGGCTCCCAGCCTGACCTGCGGCTAATCCTGACACTGCTGAAAGCAGCATCAGGATTGGCTTGGAGCACCCAGCCAGGGTGCTCCCAGGCAGACTGGGATCCTGTGCAGGCTCCCTGCAGCCCTGCAACTGTGTTGCTGGGCTGTAGAGAACACACTGAGCATGTATGTTTGTCAGGCCCGAGACAGCCGGCCAAACATACATGCGCTCTAAGAGGGAGTGCTCAGCACTCCCCCTCAGTGCATGTCACACCCTGTGGCCCCGCCCCTTTAAAAGAAAAGGATAATAAATAAAGTTTATTATCCTTTTCTTTTAAAACATTTGCAGCTGCCGCTGCTGGCGGGGCTCAACCCTTCTTCACCCTTAAGGAGGAGCTGCCCCTGCGAGATAACTAAATAAATGCTAATTTTGGCGGGCCATTCAGACAGCCTTTAAAATGCTTTCATTAATCACTTTTGGTATTTTCTAACAGTATTCGGCACAGATTACCACTACATTGGTGTTTTTAAAGTGGTGGTGAATGCTGCAGTTGTTGGCAGATGCTGTGTGCAACTGTTAACGAGGTCAAACATTTAATAGGGCAAATATGAGCTACATAAACATAACACATGCGCGCCAGTAGCAGCCAATAGGTGGACACATGTTCTCCTATATTTCGGCTGAGCGTGTGCATGTGGGGGTCTTTATTAAAATATTTTAATCGTCTACATTCCTTATGAAGTAAGTAACGTTAATGCTCAAATCATAGTGAAAGGGAACAATTTGTCTCTGTTCCATTAATACTATTTATTGAGCTCCTATTACATTGAGGCCTCATAAAAAAAGGAAAAGCAGAATAACAAACCATTTTATACTTTCTACATTCCACTCCGGCCGTTCTTTAGATACAGCCATGGTTTAGAAACGGGTCATAAGAGACTGCTTGGAAACAGTGTAGGTTTTTTTCCAGGAGTATTCCAGGATTATATTATAGAGCAATGTATAACACAAACCGAATAATGGCTGCATTTTTATACTGCCTGGCAGACCTGGTGAATGAATTTCTTGAGGTTCAAAACCTATATATACATATACCTAAATATGTTGAAATTGTGTCTGAACTTAATATGATGATGTTTTCTTTGCTAGAAAAATAAAAAGAACTTGATAATTGTAAGAGATACCTATTTACTTGTTGCGATTGCTCGATATAACCAAATGAACTTGGCAGGTTGCTTTTCAGGCAATAAAAGAGAGACATTCACGGGTCCTGTCCTTTCGGGGTTACTGATCACTATTAAGTTAACACCTCTCTTACAATGAGTCCTGTAGATTTTCAAAAGGCCAGAATGGCCGAAGTGATATTAATCACCCTTCACCCCTCAATGACATTAAACGGTTGGGTCATTGTCCCATCCATCCAAGGGTGAATGTAAATTCAAAGAATGAAAGTAAAACATGGTTACCACCTCTCTTACAAGGAGGCCTGTAGATTTTCAGAATGGCCGAAGTGACATTAATCACCCTTCACCCCTCAATGACATTAAACGTTTGGGCCATTGTCCCATTGATCCAAGTGTGAATGAAAAGGCATGGAATGAAAGTAAAATATGGAGTTGAAAGCAAATTTACTTTCTTTTTCGCCCACTTTCTTCGTGATTAGTGTTGCGTGAAGATGCTGCCGAAGCAAGAAACGTCTGAAATCAGCTTTTAGACACATTTAGAGGTCATTTACCACCTCTTTGCATGCACCGCCTTGTAGCATAATGCAGCTCACAGGGTTACGAAGTGGCTCAATGCATGCATTGCGCCACTTTGTAAATCTGGAGCAGCAATTTTGGCCTCGTTGGGCTACATAAGCGTAAAAAATATTTTTGCTAATGTGACGCAAGGAGGTGCTATAGGCTCTTAATTCTGCCCCTGTGTGTTTTGCCCCAATGCTCACATTTTTCCATCTCTGTACTCCAGCTCACACATACCTTAGTATGGCTTCTGAGTGCCAATAGCTCTGGTGGTGTGTCACAATAGATTAATTCATATATTTGATTTGCAATATATTTGGAACTTTTTATTTATAAGAGGAAAAAAATTTCAGTTTCTCTTCTAATACTCGTGTTCTTGGTTAAAGGAACTTTGGTACTGGTTTATACCTGTTAGATCCACTCTGGAATTCTAATGTGATGTTACTTCTTGTAGATATGAGGAAGGCGATTTGGAAATATTTGCCCAGTGACAAAACACGTGTTCGCTAGTGTTATGAACAAACTTGTACACCAAGGATACACAGGTTTGATTTCTTGTGAATGAAATAAGAAGACTCTTCGACTTGTGTAATGAAGAACTTGTAAATAAAGAATAAGATGTCTAATTTCTTCTGATCGAAATATTGAGAAGACACTTCTTGTAACCCTGGAACTCTTTCCTGCAGAGTGGTCAGGGGATCTATTCATATTGTCTGACTAATATTGGTTAGTGAGAGAAGGGGACATAATGCTAGAACACAAGTGAGATTACTCAGTTCACTCTCACTGCGATTAAGTCAAGTGGACACATTAGTCTGAGTAAAGTGGGTGTCCCGTTCATTTTGTCTACCCAGAGCACACCACGATCGCCTTTGAGTACCTCTCATTTATGCCCTGTGCACCTGTAACCGCAGTTGTATTACCAGCACTTACATTGTTTGTTTAGACATACAGCTCAAATGTGTTGCTTACTCGTAAGGCAGATCCCAGGAAGATATATCCACACAAAATCGTGTGACTTTCAGTACTGAATATCTAAAAAAAAAAAAAAGTGGAATTGTGAAATACTTCTAAAACTATCAAGAATCACCAGCCTTTTGTTAGTGATATTCTGCTCCAGCTGTTCAACTATGATGGAAAGTGAATGCAGAGAAAATAGATAAACTCATGTAGGTCAGTGCGAGGAACCTAGGGTAGAAGCTGCCACGCCTGGCCCTTGGTACTCAAAGTATTTCCCTTGCTACCACTAGACCCATAGGTGAAAGAGGCATGGGAAATGTTTTGGTTATGCAGTATATTTAGTGATGCAGAATGTGGAAACAGCCACCGTTCATTAGGAACGGGGCAGAAATGCACCAAAGCAATCACAAGATTTACATTTCATGAGCATTTTGGCATTTCATGGGGGTTTGGGTAATTTGAGAACCAATGAGACATTTCTGAATAAACCACAAATAGACAAAACGCACCAAAACCGTGACATTTTGTGTAATTGTGTGAGGTGGTGCAGTTTTTCAGAGCACCCAGTATATCTGTTAAGGACATCAAGGGCCTCATTTACAAGAAACTGCTACATCAGCTCCCATGTGCCAGTTTCCTTGCGTCACCCTGCTGCTCCTAGAGACACCATGGTAGTCCTGTATTTATAATATAGTGTACCATTGCGCACGTTAGCAAAACTTTACAAATTTTTGATGCAGTTGTGGTGCTTTGCTGGAATATCATAAAAAATGTTGGCACTAGTCCAGCTGAGCTCAGGGAGGACCATTGAAAAGAGCCAAGCGTCAGTTTAATGTCTGCCCTGGGCAGGTGTTGAAAAAATGAAGCTAGAATGACACAGTGTAAGGTTGTAGATTTCACTGTGCCATTTTTTGGCCCTCCCTGCAGGGGAATGCCTCCCTTTATACATTATATGTGGCACAGGTATAATGTGTTGCAGAGGTCTAAAAACTGGCACTACAGTAACATTGCACCAGTTTGTAAATACGGCACAGGGTAAGGGACTGTTTTGGCAGCGTAAAAAAAAAAAAATGACGCTAAGGCGGTGCATGCAAAGAGCTTGTGAATGACCCCTAAATGTGTCTATGAGCAGATTTCAGACGTTTCTTGCTTCGTCTACATCTTCACCTTGCTTCAACACTAATCATAAAGTAGGTGAGCGGAAAACAAAATAAATATTCTTTAAACTCCATGTTTTACTTTCATTCTTTGAATTTACATTCACCCTTGGATGGATGGGACAATGACCCAACCGTTTAATGTCATTGAGGGGTGAAGGGTGATTAATATCACTTCGGCCATTCTGGCCTTTTGAAAATCTACAGGACTCATTGTAAGAGAGGTGTTAACTTAATAGTGATCAGTAACCCCGAAAGGACAGGACCCGTGAATGTCTCTCTTTTATTGCCTGAAAAGCAACCTGCCAAGTTCATTTGGTTATATCGAGCAATCGCAACAAGTAAATAGGTATCTCTTACAATTATCAAGTTCTTTTTATTTTTCTAGCAAAGAAAACATCATCATATTAAGTTCAGACACAATTTCAACATATTTAGGTATATGTATATATAGGTTTTGAACCTCAAGAAATTCATTCACCAGGTCTGCCAGGCAGTATAAAAATGCAGGCATTATTCGGTTTGTGTTATACATTGCTCTACAATATAATTCTGGAATACTCCTGGAAAAAAAACTACACTGTTTCCAAGCAGTCTCTTATGACCCGTTTCTAAACCATGGCTGTATCTAAAGAACGGCCGGAGTGGAATGTAGAAAGTATAAAATGGTTTGTTATTCTGCTTTTCCTTTTTTATGAGACCTCAATGTAATAGGGGCTCAATAAATAGTATTAATGGAACAGAGACAATTTGTTTCCTTTCACTATGATTTGAGCATTAACGTTATTTACTTCATAAGGAATGCAGACGATTAAAAGATTTTAATAAAGACCCCCACATGCACACGCTCAGCCGAAATATAGGAGAACATGTGTCCACCTATTGGCTGTTACTTGCGTGCATGTGTTATGTTTATGTAGCTCATATTTGCCCTATTAAATGTTTGACCTCGTTAACAGTTGCACATAGCATCTGCCAACAACTACAGCATTCACCACCACTTTGAAAGCACCAATGTAGCGGAAATCTATCAGGAAATACCGCAAACATGATCAAATAACGCATTTTAAAGGCTGTCTGAATGGCCCGCCAAAATGAGCATTTATTTAATTATCTCGCAGGGGCGGCTCCTCATTAAGGGCAGAGGAGGGTCACCCCCAACCAGCAGTGGCAGCTGCAAATCCTCTAAAAGAAAAGGATAATAAACTTTGTTTATTATCCTTTTCTTTTAAAGGGGCGTGGCGACAGGGTGTGACGTGCACTGAGAGGGGAGTGCTGATCACTCCCCCTCAGAGCGCATGTATGTTTGGACGGCCGTCTCGGGCCGGCCAAACATACATGCACAGTGTGTTCTCTGCAGCCCAGCAACACAGTTGCAGGGCTGCAGAGAGCCTGCACAGGCTCCCAGTATGCCTGGGAGCACCCTCGCTGGGCGCTCCCAGCCAATCCTGACACTGCTTCGAGCACCCAGTGCAGAGCCACTTCTCTTGCACCCCTTAGCACCCCCCTAATGCCCCCATGTCTGTGCCATATCTAAGATACACCGCACCATGGTGGTAGTTAGGTGACTAACATCAACATTTTTGACGCTAGTTTGGAGTTTAGTAGGATTAGCATAAAAAATGTTGACTCTAATCCTGCAAAGCCCATTGAGGCCCATTGTAAACAATGGTGTGTTTCCTTTTAACGCCTGATCTGTGCAGGTGTTCAAAGTGCTGAAAGAAATAACACAAAGAAATATCTCACATTTCTTTGTGCCATTTTTTCAACACCCCCGTAGGAAAGTACCATCTTGCCTGGCATGTTACCCCCATATTTCACTGTATATATGTTGTTTTAGTCTATGTGTTACTTGGACCCTGCCAGGCAGGGCCCCAGTGCTCATAAGTATGTGCGCTGTATGTGTTCCCTGTGTGATGCCTAACTGTCTCACTGAGGCTCTGCTAACCAGAACCTCAGTGGTTATGCTCTTTCTGCTTTCCAAATTTGTCACTAACAGGCTAGTGACTAAATTTACCAATTCACATTGGCATACTGGTACACCCCTATAATTCCCTAGTATATGGTACTGAGGTACCCAGGGTATTGGGGTTCCAGGAGATCCCTATGTGCTGCAGCATTTCTTTTGCCACCCAGAGGGAGCTCTGACAATTATTACACAGGCCTGCCAGTGCAGCCTGAGTGAAATAATGTCCACGTTACTTCACAGCCATTTACCACTGCACTTAAGTAACTCATAAGTCACCTATATGTCTAAACCCTCGCCTAGTGAAGGTTGGGTGCAAAGTTACTTAGTGTGTGGGCACCCTGGCACTAGCCAAGGTGCCCCCACATCGTTCAGGGCAAATTCCCCGGACTTTGTGAGTGCAGGGACACCATTACACATCTGCACTGTACATAGGTCACTACCTATGTACAGCGTCACAATGGCAACTCCGAACATGGCCATGTAACATGTCTAAGATCATGGAATTGTCACCCCAATGCCATTCTGGCATTGGGGGCACAATTCCATGATCCCCCGGGTCTCTAGCACAGAACCCGTGTACTGCCAAACTGCCTTTCCGGGGTCTCCACTGCAGCTGCTGCCAACCCCTCAGACAGGTTTCTGCCCTCCTGGGGTCCAGGCAGCCCTGGCCCAGGAAGGCAGAACAAAGGACTTCCTCTGAGAGAGGGTGTAACACCCTCTGCCTTTGGAAATAGGTGTGAGGGCTGGGGAGGAGTAGCCTCCCCAGCCTCTGGAAATGCTTTGATGGGCACAGATGGTGCCCATCTCTGCATAAGCCAGTCTACACTGGTTCAGGGATCCCCCAGCCCTGCTCTGGTGCGAAACTGGACAAAGGAAAGGGGAGTTACCCCAGAGCTCCTCCAGTATGTCCCAGACCTCTGCCATCTTGAAAACAGAGGTGTTTGTGGCACACTGGACTGCTCTGAGTGGCCAGTGCCAGCAGGTGACGTCAGAGACTCCTTCTGATAGGCTCTTACCTCTCTTGGTAGCTAGCCAATCCTCCTTCCTAGGTAGCCAAACCTCCTTTTCTGGCTATTTAGGGTCTCTGATTTGGGGATCTCACCAGATAACGAATGCAAGAGCTCATCAGAGTTCCTCTGCATCTCCCTCTTCACCTTCTGCCAAAGGATCGACCGCTGACTGCTTAGGACGCCTGCAAAACCGCAACAAAGTAGCAAGATGACTACTAGCAACCTTGTATCGCTTCATCCTGCCGGCTTTCTCGACTGTTTCCAGGTGTTGCATGCTCTGGGGGTAGCCTGCCTCCTCTCTGCACCAGGAGCTCTGAAGAAATCTCACGTGGGTCGACGGAATCTTCCCCCTGCAACTGCAGGCACCAAAAGACTGCATCACTGGTCCTCTGGGTCCCTTCTCAGCACGACGAGCGTGGTCCCTGGAACTCAGCAACTCTGTCCAAGTGACTCCCACAGTCCAGTGACTCTTCAGTCCAAGTTTGGTGGAGGTAAGTCCTTGCCTCCCCACGCTAGACTGCATTGCTGGGTACCGTGTGATTTGCAGCTGCTCCAGCTCCTGTGCACTCTTCCAGGATTTCCTTTGTGCACATCCAAGCCTGGGTCCCGACACTCTAACCTGCAGTGCACAACCTTCAGAGTTGTCCTCCGGCGTCGTGGGACTCCCTTTTGTGACTTCGGGTGGACTTTGGTTCACTCTTCTTCCAGGTGCCTGTTTAGGTACTTTTGCAGATGCTGCCTGCTTCTGTGAGGGCTCCCTGACTTGCTACCCGTCCCCTCTGTCTCCTCCTTCAAGTGGCGACATCCTGGTCCCTCCTGGGCCACAGCAGCATCCAAAAACCTCTACCGCAACCCTTGCAGCTAGCAAGGCTTGTTTACAGTCTTTCTGCGTGGGAACACCTCTGCAAGCTTCATCGCAACGTGGGACATCCATCCTCCAAAGGAGAAGTTCCTAGTCCTCTTCTTTCTTGCAGAACTCCAAGCTTCTTCCAACAGGTGGCAGCTTCCTTGCACCCTCAGCTGGCATTTCCTGGGCTCCTGCCCACTCTCGACAGTCACGACTATTGGACTAGGTCCCCTTGTCTTACAGGTACTCAGGTCCAGAAATCCACTGTCGTTGCATTGCTGGTGTTTGTTCTTCCTGCAGAATCCCCCTATCACGGCTTCTGTGCTCTCTGGGGGTAGTAGGTGCACTTTACACCTACCTTTCAGGGTCTTGGGGTAGGCTATTTTTCTAACCCTCACTGTTTTCTTACAGTCCCAGCGACCTTCTACAAGCTCACATAGGTTTGGGGTCCATTCGTGGTTCGCATTCCACTTTTGGAGTATATGGTTTGTGTTGCCCCAATACCTATGTGCTCCTATTGCAATCTACTGTAATTCTACACTGCTTGCATTACTTTTCTTGCTATTACTTACCTAAGTTTGGTTTGTGTACATATATCTTGTGTATATATCTTATCCTCATACTGAGGGTACTCACTGAGATACTTTTGGCATATTGTCATAAAAATAAAGTACCTTTATTTTTAGTACTTCTGTGTATTGTGTTTTCTTGTGATATTGTGCATATGACACCAGTGGTATAGTAGGAGCTTTACATGTCTCCTAGTTCAGCCTAAGCTGCTTTGCCATAGCTACCTTATATCAGCCTAAGCTGCTAGAAACACCTCTTCTTCACTAATAAGGGATAACTGGACCTGGCACAAGGTGTAAGTACCTCTGGTACCCACTACAAGCCAGGCCAGCCTCCTACACCCCGTAACGGAGGAACGCCCCCTTTGCATACATTATGCCTGGTGCAGGCATAATGTAGCGCAAAGAGTTACCAAGTTGCTCAGTGCATGCACTGCGCAACTTTGTAAATGTGATCCAGCGATTTTGGCCTCTTTGGGCCACATTAGCATAACAAAAATGATGCTAATGAGGCACAATGAGGTGCTAGGGGCCCTTAAATCTGCCCCAAAGTATTTATTCGACAAATATGTTAATATACCAGTACATACCATCCACACCAATATTTCAGACAAGCAAGGATTGTGGTCATACAATTAATATTGAAACCAGAAAAATCAAAGCCCCTAATCATCATGTGTTCACGAGTTCTGAATTTAAAAACACACGCCAACGTTACAATTTATTCAGAGGCTATGTCCAAAAATTGTGTATATATCACATTTCTAGAATAAACAGATATTCGCAAGTTATTGCTTGAAATTAAGATAGTATTACACTGAAAGCAAAATGCTCTATATTCTCACCATATTTCCATAGTTAAACTTGTGACTCTAAACCGCGTTGTGTATCATATTTAAATGTCATCGTAGAAAAATACACTTGTAACTAGATTTCCGATAACTAGACAAGGATTTAAAAATTGGCACTCGGAAAGAAATGAGCTTACAGACCTCAGAGTGCTTCCTGTTCACCCACATCAAATATCCGAGCATGGCATTGTCGATGTGTCAAAGTATCTTATATACGAATGGTTGAAAGAGGAGTTATGTGAGCACCAGTTAAACAAAAGGATGGGTTTCGTCCATAATTGAGTCATAGTGTGTTATTTAGAAAAACCCAAAGGTAGAACAATACACGTTCTGACACTATCTTAACCCTTGTATAAAGAGTGGCACAATTACACGGGATTTCCTAAAAATAAACACCAAAACCTGGCGGTCTATATCTAACAATTCACCTTAAATAGGCTGAGCCATGTCAGTGTTATGAATGGCTATGTCTTGTATTCAAGCATAAAAGTGAATAAGCATTTGAAATGCAATAGGTCTCGCGTTTGTTCGAGTTGTGGAGCTATTAGCATTGTAAACTCCTAACTGGACTTTTCTTGCCACATAAACTGAAATAAAAAGTAAAACAGTTTCACATAAGCGAGCTGATGGACGCCATGAGCGCAAAGCAAACACACAAAACAAAATAGAAGTTCGCTGGTAGTGAAACATGGCAAAAGTGCAATTATCCATGTAACAGAGTAGATGGCATGCAAAGCCCTCGACTACTGCCCAGCGAGATTGTGCTGCCTACGAAATAAAGAGAAAAAGTAGTCTGGAAAACCACACTGAAAACATGGAGCCTCATATGTTTTCAGTTGTTGGCGGGTGCGCTCGAATGGGGTAAACACCGGAAAAGGCATGACGTATGCAAGCCTTTCACTAATTAAATCACTCAGATTTTAAAAGACAAGCCCACAAACCAACCAAACTGATGGATGTGACATGAGCTTGGTTAAAAGCCCACAGAGAGATTACACCAGGGATAGAGGGCTGCGTGGGCTTGACCCTGAAAAAGGACTTTACATGTCCATCAGGTCTTCCTTGACAAACCAATTCCGGGCTACACTATTTGTCTATTGGTGCGACAGGCACCGGAATCAAGTGCTCATTATTCTAAGCTTTGAGGTTATGTTTTACTCATAATTATTTCACAACATGGGGTCTCTGGCGCCAACCTTTTCTCCCGGACCACTGTCTGTGGATGATGGGAACCTCCTCTCAGTGTGTCTACAGGGGTTTGCCTTCCCCATCTCCCATGTGTTATTTAGGATTCCCCAGTAGAGTAGGTTGGTGTATGAGAATGTTATAGTGCAGACTACTGAGATTCATCACTACTTTTACAAAGCATGGTATGCTGTTTCAAAGCTTTATTTATGATAAACGTACACACTTAGAGGCATATTTATGAAAAGTGGTGCTTCCCCTAACACCACCATGGCAGCACCGTATTATAATATGGCGCACCACGGCGGTAGTTAGGGTGACTAGAGTCATCATTTTTTTACGCTATCTCGGCGCTTTGCAGGATTAGTATAAAAAAATTAGGACACTAATCCTTCAGCCCCCCAGCACTGTAACGGTCCCCTTGCATACATTGTGCCTGGCGCAGGCATAATGTGGCGCAAGGGGTTACAAAGTGGCGCAGTGCATGCATTGCGCTACTTTGTAAATATGGCGAGGCGTTTTTCCCCTTCCAACGCCACATTAGCATAAAAAAATGACGCTAAAGTGGCATTGCAACGCACATGGGCTCCATAAATCTGGCCTTTTGTGCCTGATTTAGAACTTGGTGGCTGAGTTACTCTATCACAATGGTGACGGATTTCCTGCCCACCGAAAAATAAATCTCATTATATCCTATGGGATTTATATTTCAGCAGACAGGATATTTGGAACTATGGTTACGGAGTAACTCGTACCCCAAGTTCTAAATCAGGCTCTTAGTGTGGCTCATTCCGTACTATTACAGCAGCATATGGATGATGAATGCATGTTTGCATGACTGCATGTATAATTGGTTTAGTGAAGTATCTAGCAAAGCATTTTCGTAATATTGACCACAAGCGAAGGTGAAAATTACAAAGAAGCATGTTCCATTGCATTTCCAAATACACTGTTGGGCTGCTAAAAAAAATTGACTTAAATGCTTTCTCTACTATAGGACTCAAGACCTACTACAACAATTTAAAGACAACTAATACCTTAATTGCATGCATGAGAGTGTTGCATGTTTTCAATGGTGTGAATATGAAACCCAGTGCAATGTGTTTTGTGTCCTGATAAAAGTGCTGTACCCAAGGGGCCATAAGTAAAGGGCTGAAACATGTTGGTCAGTTGCTAGGGTAATATCCTTGCGCTCACCTTAGAACCTTCTTTTAATCAAACCCAAGCACACACTAATACAGAGGCAACAAAACTGGTTTGAGGCATTTTTTACCTTTTTAGCTACCCCCCTGGAAACATTCAAGGTTAAATAGGATCAAGCCCATCCTGTTTTTTAGGGACCAGAATGAGACCCAATAATGAAGCTATTACAATGGGTGAGGGTCTAAGAATAGAAAAAATAATTATAGGCAGGATGTCTTTTGAAAGACAAGCCTTTGCCAATAAAGGATCAGGCAGAGGATACTCATTTGTGTTGCATTGGTTTGACTAGGGAGAGCATAATCCCTCTTCCTATACATTGAAGGTCCTCTTCCTCAGATTCTTGGTACAACAAACATGCCATCATGCCAGAGAGAGAATTCTAGCTAAGCAGTCCCAGGAGATGAAGAGATTGGACACTAGATGTTCCAAAGGAGGTCTGAAAATTGCTAGATTTAGATTGGAATATAAAAGGTTCCTGCTCAGGTGTAGTGTTTCACTATGTAAGCCATGCAGCCAGGAGACATTCTGTTTAAATCTTTAAATACACATGATAATAGTTTATTGACTGTCCTTCTTTAGCTATCTGGCTTTGAGCCTGAAGAGTGTGATGGATATTTTTAAGGAAGGCTAAGTAAGGGTGAAGTGGTGAAATTAAGAAGCTTGTTCAAAATGGTAATCGAGTATTGATGAAGGCCCAGAGTAGGCTGCTACCACAGTCTAGTTTGTAGTCTGCCAGACTTTTACATATCACTACATTGATTTTGATAATATTGAGATACTAAATGATTTCACCCACTGCATCAGCTACCCCTACATCTCTGGGCAAGTATATTTTTGCTATTTCTAATTCAAACTCAACTTACCTTGCAACACAGTGCTTATGTCAATGCAGTGGTTGCAAAAATCTTCTCATGTGGCAATTTGCTTGCAAGTTAATGACCCTCTACTTTACCAGACAGCTAATGACTTGGCATTGTGGAATAAGTGAACTAAGCATAGGTTTCATATTATAAATACAAGAAACCATGCTGATGTGGCATTGATGATGGTAAATAATTTTATACATATGGAGGGACTGATAACCAATTGGCGTTTCAAAATGAGCAACAAAATGAAAGGTGTCACAGGGGAGTAGATGGTAAAGGGATCAGGAATGAGCATAGAGGTGAGCATATGATATTACAGTCTCATCCAGAGGCCAAATTTAGTAATACTGTCAAAGATGTGTGATTTGGAGTTGGCTAGAGAAAGGGCAAAGGAAGAAGATTTGTTTGTCGTTCAAATCTAGATTATAGGAAAAGCTAAAAAAGACTATATTATAATGAGAGAGGTAGAGAAGTGGAAGAATATTGAGCCTTGGTGAGGACCAACTGGTAGTGTAGTTGGAAGGTTAGACTGAAGTCTCATTCTTGGGAGACAAAGTGGTTTGAGAGGTGTTAGAAATGGGGTCTCTAGTTGGCAGTGGTTTGTGCCCTCTCCAAGTAGGGACCCTCACTCTAGTCAGGGTAAGGGAGACACACAGCTAAGATAACTCCTGCTCACCCCTTGGTAGCTTGGCACAAGTATGCAGGCTTATCTCAGCAGCAATGTGTAAAGTATTTATTCACACACACATAGGGCCTCATTTCAACCTCGGCGGTCTTTTACCAAGACCACCGAGGTACAGCCGTGCTGAAGACCGCCAGTGCAGGCGGCTTTCCACACAGCGTATCATGACTGCTGGCAGCCCTCCATCCTTTTCCGGACGGGGAGCCGCCAGAAGCCATACTGGCGGTCAGCAGTGAAGTGGGTGCTGCTCCACCTCCACCGCAATGTCATCAGAACACCACCCACCGAATCACAACCCATGATTCGGTGTGGTGGTGTTCTGGTGACAGGGAGCTAGCAGAGGATCACCGGACCAGGTAAGGTGATCGTCCGTTAGGGGAGGGGGGTGGGAGGGTGTTGTGTGTTGTGTGCGTGCATGGGGGTGTGCGTGTGAGTGTGTAGAGGGGGTGTGTGAATGTGTTTATGCATGCAGGGTGTGTTGTGTGTATGGAAAATGTCTGTGTATGTCTGTGTGTATGTTTGTGTGTATGTGTGCGTGTATGTCTGTGTGTATGTGTGCGAGTCTGTGTGCGTGTATGTGTAGTTGTTGTGTGAGTGTGCATTTAGGGGGTATGTGTGTCAATGTTTGGGGGTTGTGGGTGTCCTACCACCTTTGAGGGGTCATAGGGGGTCGTGGACTGGGGAGGGGCAGGGGGATGGGGGAGACCCCTATCAGTGCCAGGGAACGTATTTCCTGGCACTGATAGTGCCTACCGTCATTGATTTCGTAGTGGTACAGAACCCCACAAAATCCATGGTGATATGTGGGGTCGTGATACCACCGGCGGTGTAGTGAAAATACCCACTTTCTAAAATTGCTATTTTCAAAATTACAATTTAAAAAACAACTTCACCAAAAGACGTATTTTTAAAATTGTTCAACGACCCCAATTTCCATATCTCTATCTTCTCCTAATGGAAAATTACACCTGAAAGATATTTCAAGGCATTCCTCATGTTACCCTATAGTAGCAATAGTCCTTGCAATAATGAAAAATGTATTTAGCAGTATTTCACTATCGGGACATGGAAAACACACCAGTATATGTCCTACCTTCTAAATACACTGCACCCTTTCCATAGGGCAGCCTTGGGCCTAACTTAGGGATGACTTACATGTAGAAAAAGGGAAGGTTTGGGCTTGGCAAGTGGCTGCACATGCCAGGTTGCATTGGCGGTTCAAGACTGCACACACAGACACTGCAGTGGCATGTCTGAAACCTATTTACAGGACTACTCCTGTGGGTGGCACAATCAGTGCTGCAGGCCCACTAGTAGCATTTGATTTGCAGGCAACTTGGCACACATGGTGCACTATACTAGGGGGTTACTAGTAAACAAACTATACCAATCATGGATCACCCAAACCAGAGGGCACTTGCATGTTAGCACTGGTCAGTATTGGTAACATGCATAGAGTTCTAAAGCCAGCAAAGACGAAATTCAGTACAGGATCAAAACAGAAGGTCAGAAGCCAAGAAGACAGGGTACACCACTTCAAGAGCTGACAGGTCTAGCAAGAAGTATTAGGAGAACCTTTGATCCCAATGTTGTGGAGAAAGGAAAGTAACATGCAGTAACATACTGTTTCAAATATTCCTGATGGAGGACTATGAGGATAAATGAGAGATGGCTATGGAGGCATACAAAATATTGTATAATTGGAGACTGAAGATTCCATTAGGTGAAGTGCACTGAAGCCAGTTTGGAAGGAGTTCATCAGGGTATTAGAGATAATATCTATAGTAAATCTGTTGAATAGAGAAGAATGGTAGCTTGCATACTACCACTAATTAGAAAGCAAGAAAGGGCTAGCAAGGTTTTTCCTCATATTGGTAATACTACTCTTCTATCTAAACAGTGTGGGTAGATGCAAGTTAGAAAAGAGTGATTATAGAGAGAAGTGAAAGAGAGAAAAACCTCTGATAAATTTCACATAAGTTTGATAATTATTGGGCTAAAGTGATTACATAGGAAGCAAGATGTCTTTGAGCTCAGGGATGAGTTAGGAGTGTCAAGTGTTAGGCTAGTAAAGGGGAGTGAGGGAGATAGCAGTTCAGGGGGAACGGAAGAAGGGGGAGGAGAAGGTTAAGTACAGTGAGTAGTGTGTTTCTGATGCTGGAAATCTTGGAGGAAAATTTAGTTGCAAAGACTTTGACAGTAATTAACACATTTATAATAAGGGTATTTGAAGAGGAAGTCAAATTCATGATAGTATGTGCTTTTTATAGGTGATTTAGCTGTTATTAGTTGAGGTTTTGAAAATGGGTCGGTTTTTCATTGTCTATATCTAGTGATTATGTGAGTAAGAGTTGCTTGTAGTAATCAAGATTTTCTGATATTTGTGATTCCACCACTTGCAGATAAGTGTTCCCATTTTGGTTATAAGTGAACAAATGTTTGGTGTAACCAGGGTTGCAGGCCTGGAATAACTCATGAGAATATGTTTAGATGAGAGTGAGTGGCAAAGACATGTTGACATGTTAGGTTAAATTGGTCAAAGATATTTGTTGCTTGACTTTGTGGCTGATGTGGTCAAGGTTCATTAAGGCAGGAAGGGGGGTCAGTAGAGTGTTTGCTTCTTGAGATAAGAGAGGGAGAGATGAGAAGAAGAAAAGAGGAATGTTAATGGTGATGTGTAAAAGATCAGGCTCATTGGAAAAGAGGTTGAAGGTAGGAGGGGACAAGATGAGGTTTGCAGAGATAAGTAAGCGGTGTAGAGGATTTCTCTGTTTAAGTATAGGTCAACAGAGTGTGGTAATAAGTGATTAATCAGACTGCAATTGAAAAAACTGAAGTGCACTAAAATTGACTGAGATGTAAGTTAAAGTATCCAAGAAGCAATGGGTGATAGGTTAAAAATGTCTGGATGGTTTTCTAAACCTTAAATGAAGGGATCAAAAGCACACAAAACAGGATAGGGTATCAAAATATTTGCTTTGAAAGGGCACCAATTGAGGGTGAATGAATTTCGAAGGAGGTTGAAAGGGCAGAGACACATATGCATGTGCTAATCAATGCTCATCCTGAAGTTCCTTAATTCACATACTCCTTAAAGGCCCTCACCAAGCACAAGCAAGATATTGGCTCTCATTATGAGTTTGAAAGGCTCCGGACTGCCATGTTGGCGGCGGCAGTCATACCGCTGATGGCCCAGCAGTGAAGCCCGCCAAATTATGACCATGGCGGTGTTCCAAACAGAACACAGCCAAACTACCGCTAGTACTGTCAGGCCATTGCAGACAGTGGTAGGCACCTTCAGACCAGCAGGGAGCATGTTACCACCAGAAACATTCTGAGGCTGCACACTGCCAGGCTTTCCAGGGCGGTTCCACCACCACCAAAACACTGGCAGAAACAAACTCTATAAAAGGAAACAATCACCTTCAGGAACACATACCTACCTGGAGCCGCCATGGAACCAGAACTCAAAGTCCTCCCACTCCATCTGCTTGCACAATGACTCCAGAACCAGCAATGAAGACAACAACCATAAGTACACACACCAAGCACACACAGGAGAAAGGTATTAGTACATACGCATACACAACACACACATCCAGGACGGGTTGTGACAGACACGCACATACATACCCACACACCCATAAGAACACACACACACCTACATATACACATGCACACACATACTACACACATGCACACCCAAACTACACACACCAGGGCCAACACAGACATTCCATGCACACACCAACCCACACACACACATCACCACCACTGTCTACCACAATCATACAAAACACCACTGAGTCACACAGCGGTATAACAACCGCAACTACAAAAACGCTTTGCCAAGCACTCTGACTGCATTCCTCTACATGACAACACATATATATAACGGCCCAGGAAAGCTGGGACACGGGCGCGTCAGAGCTCCCGTCATGCTCCGCAGCTAGCTGTTGACTCAGAGGCGAGGATGCACGTCGAAGCGCAGATGCGCTAGACTGCAGCACTCTCATGCTCATCACGCATGGAAAGCTTCATCGAATGACGGTCGCTGCTTCCCCGCCCCCCAGCTTTGATGTACGGCGCACTGTGCCTGGGACCCGGTGGAATAGAGGAGGCAGAAAGGGCCTTGCCTGTTTTTTTTTTTTTTTGTTGGCTGTCTTTTTTTTCCAAATGAGGAAATCCCTTAACAATCTCAAAGTATATGGCGACTCCAGCCCCTCTCTTCTTTAAAGAATAAATGTCTGGTTGGAAACTTATCCAGAGATACTGATCTGGATGCGAATAGGAATGTGAATTAAGTGGAACTTGCTCGGTCCAACTGCTGTGTACAGAATAGAGTATTTTACCCACTTACAGTGCTTTCAGCACTTTAGTTGCTTTATCCAATCAGTACACATTGTACTTTTAAGATATTTACCAAAGGACACTAACTTGGCTACGTTATATATATTGTTTTGGGGAATGTCTAGATTACGTCAAGTACTTTCTCAGCCAGTAACTGGAGTCTCCCGGGCAGAAGGACGAAAAGAGAAGAAAGGAGGGGGAGAAGGAGAGAGGAAGGGGGGGAAGAAAAATAAAATAAAATAAAACACGATGCGTCTATCCCCGCACCAGTTCCAGGGCAAAGGGCTACCTGCTTCAAAGGTTGTTAAGATGGCACAAAATGTGAAAGTTAAGCGACCCACTCCCTCCGACAACCATATAAATCTTGACTGACCTCCTAGCACTACTGCTATGTTAATTACTGATTCTTCTTACAGCACTTCTCTGCCTCAGAGCTCCCCGCCTTTAATCGTTAATACAGCGAATCAGCATCTTAGCTCTGATTCTCCTTCTGAGGGGGCCAGAGAGCCGGATCCAATCTCATTCTCAGATCCAGACCCGGACTTGAATTCAGAATTGGTTAATAGAGCTTGTTCATCTTGGGATCGTTCAACGCTCAGCTTGAATTCCGAGTCTAATGACAGTAAGAACCACAACATAGGCTCTGCATCCAAGCAGTTGTAACCCTTGTTTGGTGGAGGGATGGGGAGGGGCACAAAAGAGGTTGTTTCCTTGTCAACTAACAACGCCTCCCAGATGGGCAGTTCTTCTTCCAGTGTACTCTGTGGCCTAGTTCATGTCGCTGGGAATAATACTGTGACGGGGTCCCTTAAGAATACCAGCTCAACTGAGCCCCTTCAGGAGACTCAAGATAAGCGGAACCCACAAACTCGGCATTCATTTCAGGAATATCGAGACAAGACAGGTGTTGGCACCTCTTCAGAAAACTTGCTTCTTCAAATTCTATCGGAACTAAGAACTTTAAAAATCTTGCAAGAAGAGGCAAATCAGAAAATGGAATTCCAATTAAATGTAATATCTGGTAATATTCAGCAACTTAATTCACGTATTAAAGAGGTAGAGCAACGAGTATCCGATTTGGAGAGATTCACGCTCTTCCCTGAACCTGTCAGTCGCCAAATGTCAAGCAGATCTTGCAGATTTACAGATTCGGTTAGATGATGCTGAAAAGCGCTCACGCAGGTCCAATTTGAGATTCACGGGGATCCCTGAAGGACGTGAAAATGGACGGACTGTTACAGATTTATTCTTCGATCTCATTTTACAGCACGTTCTCTCAGAACCAAAGGATAAACATTTGGATCTCACTATTATGCGGGCCCATCGGGTCCCTGCAGTACAGTCATCCAACGCAAAGTATCCTCGAACTGTGCTCGTCAACTTCGGCGACTTCCCTGTTAAGGAACGCATTCCACATCATTCAATCAAGAGTAAAATTCACCAAATCCCTTGCGATTACACCTTTAATTTTTTTCCAGATCTGTCAGTTGCTGCCGCACACCGGAGGAGAGAACTGAAGGGAACGATCCCCGCATTTCAAAAAGCCGGGGCCCCGGCAGGACTATTGCAACAATCTAAACTAAAGTTTTTTTTCAGGGACACTCTAATTTGATCTATACAGTGGAAGCTGCTAAAACTTTCTTGCATTTGATTTAAAATTCAGATAGATCAGGACAAAGGGGCAGGGCGAGGTCTGGGGGGGGAAACCTAAACTAAAACTTAAACTTGAAAACTCAAAATATGAATGAAAGATGGAGCATACATCAGGTGCTAAGAGGGTTGAGACACTCCAGGAAGGGGTTCTATTACTGTGGCACTTATTTTCCAGTTCTCTGCAGTCATCGGCATTAGGGTGCCATGTCAAGGTACCTGATTAGGGAAGAAGGGAGTCAGGGTGTGGAGGGTGGCTCCGGATTGCCCAGACAGGATGGCCCCAGGTGTTGGCCACCCAAGGGGTGGGGTAGGGGTTAGGGAGAGGGGTGTGGGAGAGGGTCAGGACTACAAGATCCTTCATTTTCAGGCTAAAATGTAGGTGTTTACAAAGCAGAATTATTAAGTCTCTGGTGCGGATAACTTCATTTGATCCAGACCTAGGTTTACGCCTCAGCTCACTCTTTCTGGTGGTATTTGATCACCTAATATTTAGGCAAATCTTTATAAAAAGGTAACGGTGAGGTGAACCTCTACATTAAAAATAGTCTCCTTGAATGTTAATGGGTTAAATAACTGCAGAAAAAGGGCTGTCATCGAGGATAGGGTAAATGCTTTATACCCCTCTGTTACCTTATGACAAGAAACCCATATCCCTGTTGAAAAAGTAGCAGGCTTTAATATGTTTAAAAGCTCAGTTGATTTTAAGGCTGTCGCCGCGGCCCCAGTTGCTCATAGAGGTGTAACGGTTTTTCTAGCTAAGAACCTTGGGGCTCGGGTACTCGATTTTCTTACTGACCCTGCTGGGCGATGGTGCTGGGTACATTGCCTAATTTCCAAAGAGAGATTTATTTTTGTCAGTTTTTATGCACCCTTGATAGATGATCTTGCCCCTTATCTGTAACTTTTTCAATCCCTTTTGCAACTCTCAGGTAAAATTATTATTGGCGGTGATTTTAATTTTCTACAGAATAAATTTTTGTATTCCACTGTTAAAGGTAAAAAAAAGCACAAACCTAAAGTTGCTAAGATTTTTAAAGATTACATCAAAGTGTTGAAGCTCTGTGATCCTTGGAGAATTAGTGCCCCAAAGGACAGAGTACACATGCGTCTCCAGCCGGTTTAAAAGCGCTTCTCGAATTGATTTTTTTCTAATATCTAAATTACTGCACTTTAAGAATCAGTCAGTGAGACATTCCGGCTTATCCGATCATGCCACCCTAGTTTTGGAAGTATCTCTTCTTCCAGATCAGTCTACGCCCCAACCTAGAACGTGGGCGTTCAATCAGCAGCTTCTCCATGAGAATGGTTGGGTACAGGTCTCCAAGATCAAAATTTGTGAATTCTTCAAATGTAATTGGGGGTCTTCTACTCCAGCTATAGTCTGGGATGCGTTTAAGGCCTTCTTCTGAGATTTGGTAATTGCCAAGGGGACAGCAGATAAATCCAATCAGAGACATCAGGCTAGGGCTTTGGAAGAAGCAGTGCAGAGGAGTTTGGCTATCTATGTGCAGGGCCCTACGGAAAATAATAGAAATTCTTTTGAATTAGCTAAACAGGCACTGTCTAACAGTTTCCCTAAGAGGGTCGACATAGGATATCAAACTAATAGACAGAAGGCATATGAAGAGAGTAATTTTACAGGTACATTTTTGGCCTGGCAAGCTTGAGATCAAATCGTTAATAATATGATACACACACTGAGGTGTCCTATATCCGGGATTAGGCATACAGACCCCAGAGATGTGGAAAAAATTATGTTAGAACATTATAGGCGAATCTATAGCGAAACCCAGGTTATTGATCATAGGGCTATTAGGGATTTTTGGGGGAAATTAGACATTCCTACTCTTGCTGAAGAAGAAGATAGTGAATCTCTACAGCAGCCATTTACAAAGTCGGAGCATCTTGAGGTTGTTAAGAATCTCCCCATGGGGAAGGCCTGCGGACCTGATGGCTTCCCGGCTGAATTTTACAAAAGCTTCATCGATATATTTAAAGACAACTTTTTGTCTTTAATTAATGGCTTGCTGAAGGGTGAGCCAATCCCCAATTCTTGGGGCCATATTTATACTTTTTGACGCAAAACTGCGCTAACGCAGTTTTGCGTCAAAAAAATTTGCGCCGGCTAACGCCATTCTGAAGCGCCATGCAGGCGCCGTATTTAATCAATGACGTTAGCCGGCGTTAGCCGCCGGCGCTGCCTGGTGTGCGTGTAAAAAAACGACGTACACCAGGCAGCGCCGGCTTAGGGGGATATGGGGCTTGGGCGTCAAGAAATGGGGCAAGTCAGGTTGAGGCAATTTTTTCGCCTCAACCCGATTTGCGCCATTTTTTTCGACTCCCAACACCCATAGAAATGACTCCTGTCTTAGCAAAGACAGGAGTCATGCCCCCTTGCCCAATGGCCATGCCCAGGGGACTTATGTCCCCTGGGCATGGTCATTGGGCATAGTGGCATGTAGGGGGGCACAAATCAGGCCCCCCTATGCCACAAAAAAAAAGAAAAAAACCACTTACCTGAACTTACCTTAAGTTCCCTGGGATGGGTCCCTCCAGCCTTGGGTGTCCTCCTGGGGTGGGCAAGGGTGACAGGGGGTGTCCCTGGGGACATGGGAGGGCACCTCTGGGCTCCTTCAGAGCCCACAGGTCCCTTAACGCCTGCCTTTTGCAGGCGCTAAAAAACGGCGCAAAAGCGGCCGTACGTCATTTTTTTTGACCCGCCCACTCCCGGGCGTGAATTTTGCCCGGGAGTATAAATATGACGCACATGCCTCGGAGTCGATTTTTTAGACGTGAACGCCTACCTTGCATCTCATTAACGCAAAGTAGGTGTCCACGCTAAAAAATTACGCAAACTCCATGGACTTTGGCGCTAGACGCGTCTCACGCCAAAGTATAAATATGGAGTTAGTTTTGCATTGAAATTGCGTAAAAAAAAACGACGCAATTCCGGCGCAAACGGAGTATAAATATGCCCCTTGGTATTTTGGGAATGTGGTCAGCTTCCCTAAAAAGAACAAGGGCAAGGAAGATCCTAATGCATATCGCCCAATCTCTTTGTTAAATACAGACTATAAAATTATCACTAAACTCCTGGCCAACAGGCTCTGTAGGGTTGTCACTAAACTGGTGCACCCTGACCAGAATGGGTTTATTCCTGGTCGGCAACTTGCATCTAACATGCATTATTTAGCTGAGGCTCTCGACTGTTTCGCTTCTAGTAAAATTTCTGCTATCATTCTTTTATTAGACGCTGAAAACGCCTTTGATCTGGTCGTATGGGACACACTGTTTGAAATATTGTCCAGATATAAGGAGCCTTACCAGATCTCTGCACTAATTCAAAGGCTGTATCAAGGCTCTGAGGCCAATATTATATTTAACTCCGCCTGAATTGGTCAATTTCAAGTTCAGCGCGGGACCCTTCAAGGAAGTCCCCTATCTCCTATTCTTTTTGCTCTCTTCATTGAACCCTTCGCGATTAAAATCAGACAGAATAATCGGATTCATCCCCCGCTGAAGTCAATGGGGAAGATCAAACTTTATGCTAATGATATTATTATGTTTTTAGATGAAGAACGATCATCCTCCCAGGAGGAGGCTCTTAAAGTGTTTGCTGAATTTGAGCAAATTGGGGGCTATAAGATTAACATGAGTAAAACCAATATTATTCTCTCTGGCACTTCTTCTGCTAAATTGCTCCCCGAACTAATGCATTGTGTTAGTGCTAGTCCAAAGAGATATCTGGGGATTAATTTTTCACCTGAAATAAGAGATCTGTATGATCTCAACTATGTCCCTTTACTTTTGAAAACCCAGGCCCTGCTTGCACAATAGGGGTCCCTCCCCCTTTCTATCCTTGGCCGAATTGCACTGATTAAAATGTCTATACTTCCATTATTTAATTTTTTGTTTTCAGCCATTCCTTGTGTATTAACATCTTCATTTTTTAAGAAAATAGAGTCTATGTTCGGCTCATTCATTTGGCAAAACCAGAAGGCGTGGGTTGCTTTAATTACATTATATGCTGATAGAGAAAAAGGGGGCTTGGCATTACCAAATTTTAAAGATTACTATTTCGCATTTTTTGCACATTATCTGACTCATTTGAAAACTAACCAATCTATGGGTGGCCCATTTACCAAAGATTTCCACAAATTAGTCTGCAAGGAACACAATATTCCGAATCCTGCACTATTGGTGAAATCTCCCAAAAAAGTTTGATATGAGGTTCTTAGGTGGCTCTTTAAAAAGAAATCTGATTTTTTTAGAAGATATTCAATCCCATATTTGCATCTTCTTACTCCTCTCACACGTTTTTTATGCGCTTGGGCATTCAGCTAGATTGAGAGACAGTAAGGAGATGGGATTGTGCAGGATTTAGTAAAATCGGGGATTTTCGCATTAATGATAATTGGGAATCCCCTTCAAATATTATGTCGGCTGTTTAAAATGACTTTCTTCTAGGAGGATCTTATAGCATCATGCTTCATAGTCTGAGAGATTTGGATATTGATTTAATTATTAATATGCAGGCGGTGGTCTCCGAACTGGTGGCTCCCTCTGGGACAAGGCGTGCGGGGGCATGGAGAAGGCTGCCGCTTGAGCAGGATAAGACTGATCTATGGGCAAAGGCGGTGAGAAAATGGGCTCATCAAGAGAGTATTGACCTCTCAAGGGAGTGCTGGGAAAAGATTAATCAGTTAAATTGTTCAGTACTCAGAGGTGTGAATTGGCACCGTATGATATTTTTTAGTAAATGGTTATTATATCGTACCCCACAAGCCTTGTCCCGAGTTATCCCCAGTTGCCCTGATCTCTGTTCTCGTTGTAAGGCAATAGGGGTGGCGGGCTGGATACATGTGATCGGTAAATGTCGACTAATTGTAACTAGATAGACTGTTTAAGATATTAACAACTATGGCTCAGATCCCTATAATTCCTACTGTCTGGTTGGTGGGGGTAGGCTATGACCCTGGGGTAAGGCTCCCACCTTGGTGGTAAAAGTTAGTTTTTATAGCCACTGTGGTTGCCAGATCTCTTCTATTAAGAAATTGGCACTCCAATCTAATTCCCAGTACTCAAGAATGGTTGAGTAAAATGGTAGAGGTCAGAAATCAGGAAATGAGATATGCCAGGAGAGTGGGAGGCGACAAAAAGTTTTCACGGATTGGGGGGAATTGTTTTCTAGACAATGGTGTATAAAAGTGCATAAAACAGAAGGGAGGCTCTCTTGTCTGTATATGGAGTTTTCCTAATAGAAATCCCTTGGGGAGAATGCTTAAGAGATATAGGCCCTCATTACAACATTGGTGGTAAATCTTGCTTACCGCCGTGCAGAAGAGCGCCAACACACCGCCGCGGCCACGGAATTCCGCCACAGCTATTATGAGCCACAGCTCGGAATCCGGCAAAATCTAGACACCCACACTAGTCCGCCACACCAAAGGTCAGTGATAAACTGGTGATAACAAAACCTCCACCGTCACGCCAAAAGGAATACGCCCACACTACCATTCCATTGGCGGTACACACCGCCGTTCTAAAAATACACACACATTTACAAAATATTACCACATTGGATAAATCGAAATACACACACCTGATACACATACACACACCACTCCCACACACCCAATACAATATAAAACACACACACACATTACCGACAAACTCTTACAACAAAAAATTTGGAAGTAGCAGAGAGACAAAAAAGCAAAGACTACACCAGCAGACAAAGGCACACAACACCATTACTCATACACATCCACGCACAAAACACCACATACCCCTAAACATCACCCCACACAACACACACAACCAAACACAATCACCCAACCCCACCCCATGGCACCGCAAAGACACCCCAGGTTTTCTGAGGAGGAGCTCAGGGTCATGATGGAGGAAATCATCCGGGTAGAGCCACAGCTATTCGGATCACAGGTGCAGCACACCTCCACAGCTAGGAAGATGGAGTTAAGCCGCAGAATCGTGGACAGGGTCAACGCAGTGGGACAGCACCCAAGAACACGGGATTAGGAAGAGGTGGAACGACCTACGGGGGAAGGTGCGTTCCGTGGTCTCAAGACACCACATTGCAGTTCTGAGGACTGGTGGCGGACCCCTACCTCCTACCCCACAACTAGAACATGGGAGGAGCAGGTCTTGGCTATACTACATCGTGAGGGCCTCGCAGGAGTAGCTGGAGGAATGGAGTCTGGTAAGTCAAATCTTTACTACCATATCCCCTACCCTATCTGCATGCTATCACATACCCCCACCCTCACCCCCATCAATCCAACTCCTCACATATGTCCAACTATCACAAACCACCCATCCCAACTCCAAGCCCTGCATGCAACACCAAAGCATGGACACCCATCACCAAAGCATGTCTACAACAGATACCCACACAGACCCCAAACCAAATATCACACAATGTCCTACACAAGAATATAAGCACTGGGGTACAGGGTCACCCACCTATTGCACACCATGGCCCACACAGATGCAATAATCATGCCTTTACACCCCCGTTGGGCCCTTACCCAACGTCACCGGACAGGAGGTTCCAAACATGTCCACTCCCCCCACAGAAGAGGCCCACAGTGATGACAGCAGCTCTGTCCAACTGGATCTAATTGATCAGCCCGGCCCATCTGGGACCTCAGGACAGTTGGTTCCCTGACACAGTCACAGGCCACCACAGAGCTTCCCCCCTCTGGAAACACCAGCACAGCACCCACCCAGCGGACCCATACCTCTGTCCCCAGGACACGTCAACAGCAGTGTGTCCACCACTACAGGGAACCCAGGTAAATCCACCACCGAAAGAACAGCAGGGACCTGGGGGCAGCGGCAGTGGGCACACAGTTCACGAGACAGAGGCCCAGGAAAACAGGGAACTGGGAGGTCTGCTGTGCGATAGGGGGAGGACAGGCCCAAGGAACCAGGAAACCCACTCTCCAAGAGGCCCTCTCCAACATTGGAGCATACCATCATTCCCAGGAGACAATGGCAATGGCAACAGTACTGGCCAAATTTCAGGAGACCCAGCGGCTGCAGGAAGAACACTATTTAGGGTTCAGGGAGGAACTCAAATCCATCAATACCACCCTGGGCACCATTGTAGGGCTGCTGAAGGACCTTGTGAACACCAGGAGGGACACTGTGGCACAACAAGGGGCTCCCATGACACTGCCCTGGACGATGAACTGCCCACCACCTCCGCCGGTGCTAGTGGACAGGAGGCACCGCCACAGGACCACGACACCAGCACCCCACCCCCTGCAGATGGAGAACCACCCCGCAAGCGGTCCCTGAGATCCAGGACAAAGACAGAGAACAATGCCAAGACCCCCGCCAAGAAATGAGACCACCCTGGTTGTCATCCTTCTGTCCCACTTTGTCACCCTGTCCATCCTTAAACTGCCCTAGCTCCACTTCCTATGCCCTTTGGACAATGCGCCTGTGAGACAAATAGACTGGACTCTGCCATGCACATTCCTCCACCATCACCCCTGACCACTTTAATACCTCCTCCACCATTTTGCACTTAAATAAACACCCTTGAATCACAAAACAATCTGGAGTCAGTCCTTCACAAATGTGTATTTGCAATAACTGAGAAAAATACCAATGTCCATTCAATTTGTCAACATACCTATGTCACACAGCTCTAGTCCATGAGGTAACATACCAGAGGTCACACAGTGGGACCCACATCTGTGAAATGGAAAGGCAAAGTGACAGGTTAGGGCCAATACAGGTGATGTCTTCTTACCTGTGTCTCACTGGAAGTATTGCTGGATCATGGTGTTTCTGTTGTCTATGTCCTCCTCTTCTGCCTCCTCTTCTTCACTGTCCACAGGCTCCACAGCTGCCACAAAACCCCCTTCTGTACCATCCTCCTGCAGAAAAGGCACCTGTCGTCGCAAAGCCAAGTTGTGCAGCATACAGCTGGCCACGATGATCTGGCACACGTTCTTTGGTGAGTAGTAGAGGGAACCACCTTTCATATGGAGGCAACGGAACCTGGCCTTCAGGAGGCCGAAGGTCCTCTCTATGACTCTCCTAGTTCACCCATGTGCCTCATTATAGCGTTCCTCTGCCCTTGTCCTGGGATTTCTCACTGGGGTCAGTAGCCATGACAGGTTGGGGTACCCAGAGTCACCTGCAAATGTCGAGGGACAACTGTTAGATACACACTAACCCTTAGGGACAACCCCAGAGAACTATTCACCCGGTATAGTGTCCTTGTCCTCACCTATTAGCCACACACAGTGCCTCTGGAGTTGCCCCATCACATAAGGGATGTTGCTATTCATCAGAATGTAAGTGTCATGCACTGAGCCAGGAAACTTGGAGTTCACATGGGAGATGTACTGGTCTGACAAACACACCATTCTGCACATTCATAGAATGGTAGCTCTTCCGGTTTCTGTACACCTTTTAACTCCTGCGGGGGAGTACCAATGCCACATGTGTCCCATCAATGGCACCTATGATGTTGGGTCCCAGGGCATAGAAGTCACCTTTCACTGTGGGCAAATCCTCCCCCTGAGGGAACACTTTGTAGCTGTGCATGTGTTTCAGCAGGGGAGACAACACTCTGGACAACAAGTTAGAGAACATTGGCTGGGACATCCCTGATGCCATGGCCACTGTTGTTTGAAAAGACCCACTGGTCTGGAAATGGAGTACAGGCAAGACCTGCACTGGAGGGGGTATCCCTGTGGGATGGCAGATAGCTGAAATCAGGTCTGGCTCCAACTGGGCACACAGTTCCTGGATTGTTGCACGATCAAGTCTGTAGGTGACTATTACATGTCTCTCTTCCATTGCTGACAGGTCCACCAGCTGTCTGTACACCGGAGGATGCCGCCATCTCATTACCTGCCCCAGCGGACGTGCCCTATGGACGAGAACAGTGAGCACAGAGTCAGCCAACACTGAGGTAGGAAAAATAAAATTTTATTGCACACATTTGTCAATCCGCTATGTGCCTGTCTCTGTGTGTATGCAAGGCCTGGATATGTGTGACGCATTTAAAATTAATGCCATGTGGCCCCCTGAAATGGCGGCTGCCTGACCTGTAATGTGGGACAAAGGGATATCAGGTAACTGCGCTGGTGTTGTACACCATCGCGGTAGGCGGTCGAAGACCGCAGCGCAATCCTGCATTGGTTAACATTGGACCCTATGGGTCCCAGGAGCCAATGACGATGTACGCCGGCGGTGACGGTACACACCGCAAAGGACATGACCACCATTTTCTGTCTGTTCAATCACTTGATACCTGATCTTCGACAAGAGAAGACCTACACTGCAAGTGCTGCTGTGACCTCAGTCTGGAAGCGACGATGGCTCATGTGTCTGGGGAAAGCGCCCCTGCCTTTACATCGGAGGAGTTGGTCAAACTAGTGGATGGGGTCCTCACCCAGTACATGCTACTCTACGGTCCTCCAGACAAACAGGTGAGTAAACTATGAGCATGCTGTACGGGCAATGCCTGTTTGGAGTGGTGTGGATGAAAGAAAGGGGGGTGGGGGGGAAAATGAGGCCTGCATGATCGGACGGTGAGTGTATGTGCGTCTGGCCAAGGGTGGGAACGTGGGCCAATGACTGTGATGGTTCGGACGGTTACAGTTTTTCCTTTTGCCCTGTACTATTCCTCTAGGTCAGAGCCCACCAGAAGAAGGATGTTTGGCGTGCCATCACCAAGGACATCCGGACCCTGGGGGTCCACTACAGACGGTGCACCCACTGCCGGAAAAGATGGGAGGACATTCGCCACTGGAGGAAGAAGATGGTTGAGGCCCAGCTGGGGATGGCCTCACAACGTGGGAGGGGTGCCCGTCCCACCATGATCCCCCTGATGTTCCGAATCCTGGCGGTGGCGTATTCGGAGTTGGATGGCCGCTTGAGGACATCACAGCAGTCACAAGGGGGTGAGTACCGTCACATCCATCTGACTCTGCGCACATTGGAGGTGTCTGGGCGGGGGAGCTGGGCAGTGGGTTCCCCTGGACTGTGGCGAGCTTTGTAGGCAAGGACCCTTTGTGAGGCAGGCTAAGTGGCACTCCAACTCCACCAGTGGTAAGAGCCATCAACACCTAGTCAGGCTCCTGTGACTTCAAGGTGTGCAGCAATTGGGATAGGCCATGTACCCCATGTCCCTGTGATTAATTAGGGAACTCTTAGTGCATGGCGTAGTGCAGAGGGCTGCTGTGTCTGTAGTGTCCGCCAATGGTAGCGGTACTGCATGCACTGAACATGTCTTTCTTCTTTCTTCTCCCCCCCTTTTTGTGGTCTCCCTGTTCTTGTGTGTATTAGCATCATCAGGAGAAGGAGCTGTGCCACCGGAGCAGGAGAGAACTGCATCCCACATGGCCCTGGAGGCTGAGACAACGGAGTAAGAAGTCACCAGTGGGACGGAGGGTGAGGGGAGCTCCACGGCAGGGACAGTAGCAGAGACCAGCGACACCAACTCCTCCTCTGATGGGAGCTCCCTTGCGTTGGCGGGCCCCTCTGTGTCCCCCACATCAACAGGTACAGCCGCCAACCTCCTACCGGCACCGCCCTCCCTGCAGCCCCTCAGCGTGTGTCCCCTGGCTGCTCACCCAGGAGGGTGGGCATCTCCTTCGCCCCAGGCACCTCAGGCCCTGCCCCAGTCAGCCCTGCTGCCCTCAATGAGGAGGCTATTGACCTCCTGAGATCCCTCACTGTTGGACAGTCTACCATTCTGAATGCCATCCAGGGTGTAGAGAGGCAGTTGCAACAGACCAATGCATACCTGGAGGGCATTCATTCTGGCCATGCAGCCCAACAGAGAGCATTTCAGGCTCTGGATTCTGCACTGATGGCAACCATTGACCCTGTGTCCAGCCTCCCCCCTCCAACTTCCTCCACCCAGACCCAATCCCCAGTACCTCAGCCTCTCCAAGCACACCATCAGACCAGCATGCATACACCTCAACACACAAGGGTGGCTCTGGCAAACATAAGCACCACACATCCCACAGGCACTCACACAAGCATCATACCCATGCAGACATGCCAACATCCACTGCCTCCACTGTGTCCCCCTCCTCCACGTCTCCCTCCTCCCTCCCTGTCATGTCTCCACTCACACCTGTATGCACTATATCTTTAGCCACTACCTCCATCACCAGCACACCCATCACCACACACCGCTCACGTGCAGTCACCACCCCCACTACCATTCACACATCCCCTGTGTCCTCTCCCAGTGTGTCTATGAGCCCTCCTCCCCCCACACTACACAAACGCAGCCACACACCCACCCAACAGCCATCCACCTCACGACAGCCTCCAGCCCATGCACCTTCACCCAAAGTCAGCATTCAAACACCTCCGACAACCACTACCTCTTCCTCCACTCCCAAACCCCCTCCATCTACCCATCCCAGTGTGTCAAAAAAGCTTTTCCTCTCAAATGTTGACCTCTTCCCTACACCCCCCCGTCCCCTACGGCCCAACTTTCCAGGTCCCAACTCAGCCACCACATCACCGGGCACAGTGGTGCAAGAAATATCTGGATTCTGGAGTGCGCCAAGCAACAGGGCTGCCAGTGTCCCAAGGAGCAAGTCCAAGGACATTCCCCCACCTCCCAAACAGAAGAAGTTGCCCACATCCCAGAGGGAGAAGGCAAAAACACCTGCCACCAAGGGCTCAGCCAAGACATCAGTTGGGAGTGGCAAGACAGCTGCGCCACCATCCAAGGTGGGGAAGGGCCTGAAAAAGAAAGGCAAGTCAACGCATCCGCCAACCTGCACGGCAGACAAGTCCGCCTCCGGCACCGCCACATGCACCGCTGCATGCACTGCCACCATGGGCACCGCCGCCAGCACCCAAGATACTGAGCCCCCCTCACCAGCACAGCAGACACTGTGCCCTTCAGCAGCACCACGGTCAGTGAGCCCGCCACCAGCTCCGCCGCTCACGGCACCACCGCCAGCACCAAGGTCAGTGATCCCGCCACCAGCACCGCCGCTCATGACACCGCCGCCAGCACTGAGGTCAGTGAGCCCCCATCAGCACCTCTGCTCATGACACCGCCGCCAGCACCGAAGTCAGTGAGCCCGCCACCAGCACCGCTGCCCAATGACCGCCGCAAGCACCGCCGCTACTGAGGCCGCCGCCAGCACGTCAGCGGCCACGTCACAACCTGAGCCAGTGGCACCACCGCAGGCATGGCTGCCATCCCCAGTGGTCATTTGTACGAGGCTGGTGGTCAGTTCCAGGGGCCTGGGCAACTTCCATGTTGCCCCACCGTCAGAGGACTGTCAGATCCACTACCTCAGTCCTTGGCAGGATGAAGTACTCTGGGCACAAAGCCCCCTCCAGAACCAGTGGAGAAAGGCATCCACTACCTCTGTCCTTGGCAGGATGAAGCACTGTGGGCACAAAGCCCCCTCCAGAACCAGTGGAGAAAGGCATCCACTACCTCAGTCCTTGGCAGGATGAAGCACTCTGGGCACAAAGCCCCCTCCAGAACCAGTGAAGTAAGGCAACTACTACCTCTGTCCTTGGCAGGATGAAGCACTCTGGGCACAAAGCCCCCTCCAGAACCAGTGGAGAAAGGCATCCACTACCTCAGTCCTTGGCAGGATGAAGCACTCTGGGCACAAAGCCCCCTCCAGAACCAGTGGAGAAAGACATCCATTTGAGAGACTGTGGCTTTGCACTCCCCAGGATAAAGCAGTGGGCAAACCACCCACTGGAGAGACTTGAGAGACTGTGGCTTTGCACTCCCCAGGATAAAGCAGTGGACAAACCACCCACTGGAGAGACTTGAGAGACTGTGGCTTTGCACTCCCCAGGATACATCAATGGGCATGGAGCCCTCTCGTGGAGCTGGCGTCATGCACTCATCTGGCTGATCTGCCCCCCATTCCCTCCCCCCCTGAGGTGCCTGTTTTTATTCCATCTGATGCCCCTGCATTGTTCTCTCCGTTTCGATCGGGTATCTTGTGTGGGCCTTGTCCATGCATTTTGGGCCCAGTGGTCCACGGACTATATTGGTGCAGTACCTGGACTTGAATTCTTGGTGCACATATTTGTTTATAGTGTATATAAAATTTTGACTAATGGATCTTACATGATTACAATCGTTCAACTCAATTCCTTTTGCCATTGCGTTCTTCCACGGGGTTGGGGGTGTAAATGTAATGTTTCAGCATCTATTTGTGTGTGTGTTGTTGTGGGTGAGGGTGGAGGTGGGGGTTTTGCGTGTTGCGTGTTGCGTGTGTCTGTCACTCTCTTTTCCCTCCCCCCTCCCCTGTGTTGTAGGTGCAGTACTCACCGTGGTCGTCGCTGCCGTCGGTCGTGCTCCTGGTAGAGGAGCAGGAAGACAATCGCAGGGAGTATTTGGAGTTCATGCTCCATGGCGTCCTGGTTCCTCGTGGGTTATGTACAGGTGAGTGTTTCCCCTTCCAAGTCCTGTTTCTGCCGTGTTTTTGTTTGCATTGAATCCGTCCCAGAAAAGGTGGCGGATTGGCCTGTCATAATAGTGTGGGCGGTACATTGTCTTCCGCCTGACTGTTGGCGGTGACCGCCATGCTGTTTGTCTGTACCGCCGTGGTGGTCAGAGTGTTAAAGTGACCGTCTATGTTGGCGGTTTCCGCCGTGGTCGTGATTCCATTTTTTTTTCCTCCGGCCTGTTGGCGGTATTACCGCCGCTTTAACACCGACCACGAGGGTTGTAATGAGGGCCATAGTATGGAATTGTAATACTTTTTTTGTTATTTTTGCTGGATCTTGATAAAAATTAATAAAAAGAATTTTAAAAAAACACATACATATAACAATATGTAACAACACCACACTACCCATCAATACTATCACACTGCCATACAACAAACCATTTGTCACACCACGACCACACCACAAACATCGCATATGATATGGCCAACACCACACACACGAATACACACACAGCAACCACACAAGGGCACACAACACCACCATTACACATGCCAACACAAACTATATACAATTTGGCTACACACATGCATGTACCAAACACAAACATACCCAACAAACACAAAATACAGCTATGACAGCAGGACTAATGTCAGGCCCACACACATGCATCCCAGCCACAACAGCCAGCACAACCAACACAGACACACATCTCACACAAACCAAAGCCCACAAACACAAAAGAGCCATGTAGAAAAGAAAGGCAGGACACATATGTTACCATCAAATAAAACACCAGATTGGCCCCAATGTATTAAAATATTCTGCAGATAAAAACAACATATGCAAATAGAAGGTCATTGGGCAGTCCAAACTCTTAGGTGCCCAAGGCACAAATGGCACCTTATTGTGCCCCTACTTAACTCCTGACTGCAAAATGACCTCCACAGTGTAGGGGCATAAAGGGGGCAGGCAGGCACCTCAGCGATTTAAGGGCTAGAGGGGGGTTTGGGCTTTGACTTGGGGGAGTCCTTGGGCTTGGGCTTTGTGAGGTGGGTCCTTGGGCCCGGGCTTGGCAGGGGTAGACTTCTTGGCAGGGGGAGGGGTATGGGCACTGGGGGGGCAGTAGAAGACTTGGAGGTGGAAGGGCTGTACTTGGACAGGGACACAAAGTGCTTGGGGATCTCACGGGCTGGGAGAGGGGTAGGGAACAGGGAAAACTCTAAGAGGAAATGCTTCTTAGACACATGGGGTGGTCATGGCAAAAGGGTTCGGAAGTTGAGAGAAGAAGTGGTTTTCAGATGTGTAGGTATGGATGTCTTGGGAGCAGGTGCGTGCTTGGAATGCTTGTGGGTACGAGGTGTCTGTTAGGAGGGTGTGTGTGGGTGTTTCGGTATTTTGGGAGGAGGGGGAGGAGGGGCTGGGAGATGCCGTGGTGGATGGGTGACTGTCTGTTGGGGTGATGTCTGCAGGTATGGTACATGTGCTGTATGTGGGGGTGTTGGTGGCTTTGGTGGGTGCAGATTTGGTGACTGGGGTGGATGTCTACGGTTCTGCTATTGTGCTGACTGTAGGTAAGATGGGACTGGTCGATGGATCCGTGCATGATGGTGTGGTGGTTGCAGGTGTGTCTGGTGTAGTGTCTGTGAGGGAGGTATGGTGGAGGGGTCAGTGCAGTGAGTGAATGTTGGGGTGTCTTCAGGTTGGTGTTGTGTGTGTGCATGCCAGTGGTGGGTTTTGTGGTGCTTGTGTTTGTCTGAGCTACCCTTGTCTGGTAAGGTGGATGCATGCCTGTGTGTATGACTGATTTGGATGGGTATGGAGAAAGGTGTCTGGGATTGGGAAGAGGTAGTTGGAGGGGGTACAGTAGAAAAAGGGACACTGGCTGCCATCAGAGTGGAGGCCAGGAACGCATTGCTCTGTTGGAATTGAGCTGCCAATCCCTCTACGGCATTCACAATGGTTGACTGACCCACAGAAATGGACCTCAGGAGGTCAAAAGCCTCCTCACTGAGGGTGGCAAGGCTGACTGGGGCAGAGGCAGAGGTGCCTGTGGCAAATTAGATGCCCACCCTTCTGGGTGGAGAGCTAGAGGAAGGGTGGTACTAGGAAGGGGGGGTGGACAAAGATGGAGCTGGGGTGGTCCCAGATGGGTCCACCAACACCAGGAAGTGTCCCCTGGTGGAAGATTCAAAGGATGAGGTGTTCTATTCGTTCTCCCCGTGGCACTCGCCTTGCTCTCTCTCCCTCTGGGTACCTAAGTGTCACTGGAGCCAGCTTCCTGGGTCCCGTGGGCTGTTGCTTCCACACTCGCCTGTGCCACTTATTCTTCTCCAGATGATGATGATGATGCACACAATGAGAGAGAGAGAGAGGAAGGAAGGGAGAGAGGGAGCCAGAGAGAGGGGGCAAATGGTTAACATATACCTCCCATTGACACACCTACACATGTACATCTGTCACAACTCACGCTTACAGCAATATCTAAGTAGAACTGCACTTCTAGACTCATCCCCAAGATGCCAACCAAGGACCTTTAGCTGCATAGCATGCCCTAGATGCAGTGGCAATAGTATCCCTGTATACACATCTTACCTCTCCATACTCCTTTCACCCACTGGATGTGCAGCTGACTAGACACAATACATCAGGCCTCTACAGTCACAACACTTGATTAGTTTATGTCCTCTGTGACATGTCCATTACAGTGATAACAACTCCACTCACAGATCACACAGCACCTACCTATCATTTTACATGGTTGCCCACTCAGTATACTGATGCCATCCTGAAGGAGAACTCAGATTTAGCCAATACCAGTCAGACACCCAAACAATCCACATCTGATGTGTACCATGTGAATAAGTGGTATAGCCATGTGAGTAGTCAGACCCTATCACAGAGCCAGAGCAGGTGACACACAACACATATATCACTATATAGCATACCGCTAAGTGCATCTACAATGGGCCATGTACATAGTAAAACATCCAAACACATCCACTGAGTACCCTGTCACAACAGATGTACCTCTGGAACACACATACCACATCATGGACCACTTCCAAGGCCACCACACATGCAGGTATACCACTTGGACTACGCACCATGACAACTCCACCCTCACACACAACATTCCACAAATGACAACACCTGTCACTGAGCCCAGACAACACACATCTCAGGGGGTATAAATTAGCATGCATTAGGCACACATGGACAAACACCACTGCCAGTAAACCAAATACACACCCTACTACCACACAAGCAGCCTGAGAAAACTGAATACAAATGTTACAGTGCATCAACACGCCATGTGTCATGCAGTACCCAAACCACTCCTAATCTGCCACTAGCTAATAGCCAAGGCAATCTGTAATAGTCACGGGCTATCAGATGTGCCCCCACTTATCCATGACGACATGATGTAGGCAGTCAGTCAGCAATGTAGAGTAGAACTTGCTAGGACTTTGGCCTACATGCCATGTACACACCATGGCGACAAATAAGTGATCTCCCAGGTCACTTACCACCTCCAGTACCAACCCATAGGTTGGAAGGCCACATCCCCACAAGTATAACTCCTAGGAATGCGTTATCTGTGCCATCAGCCCTCATTCATTTGACATGTTACAGTATCCCAGGTTGCCTACCAACACGTACCCTATAGTCACCAGAACACCCAGATATTTGCCTAGTCTGATATCAGGCCAATACTCATGTCCCATGAAGGTCAGTTCTGTGATGGAACTGTAATGGCAGCACCACAATTTGTCAATACCATTACATTACATGATTAATATGGCTCCAGTGAGAGTGACACAGCCTCATATTCAGGATAGGCTAGACCAGGGTTCTGCAAAGTCAGTCCTGGAGAGCCGGGTCCATGCCAGGTTTTTAGCATATCCACATTTAGAAAAAAGATGTTACAGAAATCTACACTTTTTTGTAGCTTTGATCTACAGTATTTATTGTGCATACAGTGGGAAACAGGTGATGAGTGGGGTCATGGTAGATGGAATCCTCTGAGTAGGAGGCACAACTGTAGATAGCACAGGTCAAATGTCCATGGGCAATTGGAAAATGGAGTAATGTCACTGAACAGTCAACAAGGTGTCTCAGTGGCACACAAGGGAGAGTATTCAGGAGAGGGTCACTTCCTGGCAGTGGGTTTGGTCTTGGCATCTGCTCCAGTCAGATGTCTGGGTGGATGTCCATGTTTGTGGAGGGTTCTTCAGCTACAGAGGGAAGAATGTCTGAGGCCTGTGGTTCCCCTGGCAGGGCCTCCATTCCACTAGCAGATGCATATCTAGAAGGCTTTGATGTGATATGGCTAGTGGAAAGGGCCTACAGGTGGATGGAGGAAGCACGCAGGGTGGTGGTGAGGACCCTGAACACCCCTGCAATTGAGGCCATGGTGGGACTGTGGGCATACCACTGCTGCATGACCACCTGGTGATATTCCCTCTGCAGCCTCTGGTTTTCCCCCAGCATGGTTATGATCTGGCCCATCCTGTCCTGGGATTGTTGATATGCATCAATGATTTGGGGGGTGGCTTCCTGGTCAGGTGACTCCCTTGGCTGCCCCGTCCCCTGGCCCACAGGTCCCCTCACATGCACCCTGACCCCATATGCCTGTACCCCAGGCATGGTGCGCCTACTTCCAGTGTCAGCAGGACCCTCATTCTCTTGGGTTTGAGGGGGTGACTCAGGTCCCTGTACTGTGGGGCACACAATTGATTGAAGAGTCCTTGGGGTACAGGTTTGGACGAGGGGTTGGCTGCGATGTAGTGCCATAGGGTGGGGGGGGGTTGGTGTGGGCAGGGTGAGACAGGGAGTGGTAGACTGACCATGGGTCCCTGACGGACCAGGTAGGTGGTCACCGTCCAGATATCCAGCTGTGTTGTCCTCACTGGGACCTTCATCCTGTGGAGGGATGGCTGTCTCTTGTATCCTCTCTGTGGTGGCAGGGGCTGGAGTGAAAGAGGGTTAAATGGTGGAACTGTGATTAGTTGTCTGTTTGTCTGATGCATGCAATGGCTTGACTTGATTCCCGGTAATGGCAATGACAGGTGCAGCACTGCTAACACAGTTTGTGTATAGTTGATTGTGACATGTGTACCATGCTCCATAGGGGTTGTTGTGTTCCAGGCTTGGTAACATTAGCTCGCTGGGTGGGTTATGTTCCATTGTGATGGTTCACATGACAGGTGTGGTCTGTTAGCTGGTGGCCATTCTGGCTTGCTAGATGTGAGTGGGAATGGTTGTTCATTGCAGCATGGTGTCCAGGTAGGAGGAGGGTATTTGTGTATGCAAGGTAGCTCATCACCTCTGTGCATGTTGTGAAAGGAGTGTACCATCTTAGTTTTATGTCCATGATCAGTCCATTGCAGGGTTGCTTATCTGGATAAGTGGTCCTTAGGTTTAGTGACAGTGCTGTGTCTGTGTTTGGCGTTGTTTGGCATTGTGTTGTGACACTGCATTGCTGTTGTTGCCATGTAGTGGTCCTCAGTTGAAGCATCCAGTTGTTGTATCTAGTGCAACTGTCACACATGCAAGAGATGTGATGTGAAGTGCACCTTGCAGGTTTTGATGTAGATGGGCTAGTGCATTGTGGGAGTCATAGTGGTAGTAATTAGCTGTGCTATTCATGCACTTCACAGGGAATGTGTGGGCATTGGGGCAGGGTGGTGGTGTGACATGCAGGAGAGGTGCATTAGGTGACTATGTGGGAGGTGTAGTAGGAGATGGGGTGAATTGGGGAGTGTTTGGGTGGTGAAGAAGCATGCTGAACAGGTTGAATTAGTGCCAGGGGAGCGGTAGTTACTCACCAGAGTCCAGTTAGACCCTCAGGATGCAGGATGTCTTAGACTTTTTCCTCCCACAATGTGAGCTCTGGGGGAGGGGGTGGTGGCCCACCGCCAGTCTTCTGCATGGCTATCTGGTATCATGAAGACATAGAACACACCTTCCTCCTAAGGTCGTTACACCACTTTCTGATGTCTTCTCTTGTGCGTGGATGGTTGCCCACTGAGTTGACTCTGTTGACTATTCTCTGCCATAACTCTATTTTCCTGGCTATTGAGGTTTGCTGTACCTGTGCTCCTAATAGTTGTGGCTCTACCCTCATGATTTCATCAACCATGATCCTCAACTCATCATCACTGAAGAAGTGGGTACATTTGACATGGTGGTTGTGTTGTGGGTAGTGTGTGTGTGTAGGGTGCAGTGTGGGGTGGTTGGTGGGATGGAGGTGTTTGGTTGTGACTGCCAGTAGGTTATGGTGATTGTGTGTGGTTGTGATGTGTGTATAGTGTTCTTCATGCAGTTGTGTGGTGTGTGGGGTGTGGTGAGTGTAAAGTGTAAATGTACCTATGGTGTATGAGTACTAAGCAATGAGACTGTGGCTTCTCGGTGTATGTGGTGGTCGTTTTTATCACAAAGGATTGTGGGTTGTGTGTGGGTGTGCCTAATAGTGCAGTGAGTAGGTGTGCCTGAAGTGTGTGTATGTGTGTCAGGTGTGGGGTATTCAAACTGTCCACTGTGGTGTTGTGTTCTGACATGAGTGAATTCTGAGCGTGGTGGTTCGGACAGTCAATGGTTTAATGCCATATAAGGACCGCTGTGGTGATTTCTGGGTCATAATCTGGTGGTGGAAGGTTGTCAGTGTAGCTGTGCTGGTGATGGAACCACCTCATTCCCGCCCTCCTGAGCCCTGGCTGTGTTGGATTTGTGGGTGGTTTTGGGGGGTCTTCATCATGTGACTCTTAATACGCCATCGGATTACCACCAACATGGCAGTCTTTTGGTGCCCCCCACCGTGGCGGACTTGCCAAAAAAGTCACCAAACTCGTAATGAGGCTCTTTATCATCAACAGAGGCATGGCTCACCTGCATGTACACCTTAGCCAAGGTCCCCACAGGTAATAGCACAAAATATACTGACTGAACACAAATCTGAAAGATGCTGTCAAAAAGAACTAATCTTTTATTCTGGATCCAATGGGAGTGATGTACTCTTACATCCCTTTCCACAACAGCTACTGACCGTACTCAGGATGACATGTGAGCCACATAGTACAAGTAGGAAAGGGGAATAGGATAACAGTCAAAGCTGAGAAACTGCATATCACCATTGAATAATCACCCTTGTTGACAGTGACAACTCTCGGTTAGAATGGCTATCTAAAGATGACATAAGAAATTTGTAACCTGTTCTGTGCAGCGGACGTAACGGTGTTCTTCCCCCCACCCCGCAAAGGCAGGGATGGAAGGGGAAGCCCTTCTTCTTCCACCCCGACAGCACCCGACCCCCCCACCACCCCTGTGATGTTGCGCGCTGACCATCACAGAGGCCTCCTCCCATCGCACTGGAAGCTCAGCTTCCAGCACGATCGGAAGAGAAATGCTTAGCATTTCTCTTCCGATCACGTGGAGGATGCCTGAGAGGCTTCAAAGGGAAGGAAATGAATTTCCTTCCCTTTGAAGTCTCTCTGAGCATTTTAGCAGCCGGATTGTGAAGCAATCCGACTGCTAAAATGCCCACTAGACACCAGGGATTTGTTTTTTGGTTAAAATTGGCATAAGGGAAGCCACCCCTTGGGCAAGGGTAGTTCCTTAGGGGGGCATTATTTTTAAGGCCTTTTCTGCCCCCGAGGGCAGATCGGCATATTGTTATTAGGCCGATTTGCCCATGGGGGGGCAGAAGCCTCTAGGCGCCAGGGATAATTTTTTTGTTTGTTTTGTTTTTTAGAGGTGGGGAGCAACCCCTTAGCCAAGGGTTGCTCCCCTGGGGGTCAAATTGTATTTAAACTATTTCTGCCCCCCTTGGGGGGAAATCGGCCGATTTTTGTTAGGCCAATCTCCCCCCATGGGGGCAGAAACCACTTAGGCACCAGGGATTGGTGTGTGTTTGAATGTGTGTTTTTTCTTTAGGGGGGCAGACCCTTGGGAAAGGGTCTCTCCCCATGGGGGCACATTACTGTTGGCCATATCTGCCCCCCTTGGGGGCCAATGGGCCTATTTTTGGAAGGCCCATCTGATCCCAAGGGGGGGCAGAAAGCCCACCAAAGGCCAGGAAAGTTTTTATTTTTAAAGAAATAAGAGGGTGAGGGTAAGGCCATACCCCCACCCCAAATAAATGGGCCCAAAGTTGTTCTGCCCACCAGTGGACAAATGGGGCAATTACCCCTGATCCACACCCCGGGAGTCAGAAAGTCTACTAGATACCAGGGAATTAAAAAAATATATATATGTTGGGGTGGTGGCTACCAACCAGTATGGGCCTGGTTATGCCCCCCCTCAACTGAAGGGGGTAACAGTCTTTCAGCTCTCCCCCACACTCTAAAACATATTGTCCCACAGCAAGCAAGAAGACGTTTGATTATTTTGGGTTTTAGTTTTAGATTTGGGCCATGAGAGCTTGGCTAACTCTTAAAATCATCCCACTTGGAATGGTGAGGGCTGCACTTTATGGACTTTTGGACGCTGCCATGTAGAAAAATCCACAAGACCTAGACACATCTGAGAACTAAACATCTGGGTGATTCCAGGGTGTGTGTTTCACATGCACCCATACCATTTTCATACCCACAATGCCCTGCAAACCTCCAACTTGGCTGGAAACCACACATTTTTCCCACGTTTTTGTTATGGAACCTTCCAGAATCTGCAGGAATCCACAAAATTCCTACCACCCAGCATTGTCTCATCTATACCGATAAAAATTCTGCTGCACTTGTCAGCCTAAAAATGTTTTTTTGCAAACTGCCCTTTTGGACCCCCTTTGGTTCCCCCTCAATATCGACATGTTTTTGGCTCTTCCCTTTCACAATCACTTGGCCCACCTACACAAATGAGGTATAAGTTTTACCGGGAGACTGAGGGGAACGTTGAGTGGTATGAAATTTGTCCCAGTGCAGTAATCCCACACAGAAATGTTGGAAAAATTTGATTTTTTAGATAAATTTGAGGTTTGCTGGGGATTCTGGGTAAGAAAACATTGTGGGATCCACGCAAGTCATACCTTCCTGGACTCCCTCGGGTGTCTAGTTTTCAGAAATGTCTGGGTTTGGTAGGATTCCCTAGATGGCTGCTGAGCGCAGGAACAAAAATACAGGTGCACCCTGCAAAAACAGGTAGTTTTGTTTTTGATAATTTTGATGTGTCCAGATAGTGTTTTGGGGCATTTTCTTTTGCGGGCAGTAGGCCTACCCACAAAAGTGAGGTACCATTTTTATCGGGAGACTTGGGGGAATGCTGGGTGGGAGGAAATTTGTGGCTCTTCTCTGATTCCAGAATTTTCTGTGACCGAAATGAGAGGAAAAAGTGTTTTTATGGCCACATTTTGAGGTTTGGAAAGGGTTCTGGGTAACAGAACATGATCAGAGCCCCACAAGTCACCCCATCTTGGATTCCCCTAGGTGTCTAGTTTTAAAAAATGCACTGGTTTGCTAGGTTTCCGTAGGTGCTGGCTGAGCTAGAGGCCAAAATCCACAGGTAGGCACTTTGTAAAAAACACCTCTGTTTTCTGTGAAAAAATGTGATGTGTCCATGTTGTGTTTTGGGCCATTACCTTTCGTGGCCGCTAGGCCTACCCACACAAGTGAGGTACCATTTTTATCGGGAGACTTGGGGGAACACTGGGTGGAAGGAAATTTGTGGCTCCTCTCAGATTTCAGAACTTTCTGTCACCGAAATGAGAGGAAAAAGTGTTTTTTTGGCCACATTTTGAGGTTTTCAAAGGATTCTGGGTAACAGAACCTGGTCAGAGGCCCACAAGTCACCCCATCTTGGATTCCCATAGGTGTCTAGTTTTAAAAAATGCACTGGTTTGCTAGGTTTCCCTAGGTGCCGGCTGAGCTAGAGGCCAAAATCCACAGGTAGGCACTTTGTAAAAAACACTTCTGTTTTCTGTGAAAAAATGTGATGTGTCAATGTTGTGATTTGGGCCATTACCTTTCGTGGCCGCTAGGCCTACCCACACAAGTGAGGTACCATTTTTATCGGGAGACTTGGGGGAACGCTGGGTGGAAGGAAATTTGTGGCTCCTCTCAGATTCCAGAACTTTCTGTCACCGAAATGAGATGAAAAAGTGTTTTTTTGGCCAAATGTTGAGGTTTGCAAAGGATTATGGGTAACAGAACCTGGTCAGAGCCCCACAAGTCACCCCATCTTGGATTCCCCTAGGTGTCTAGTTTTCAAAAATGTGCTGGTTTACTAGGTTTCCCAGGTGCCGGCTGAGCTAGAGGCCAAAATCCACAGGTAGGCATTTTGTAAAAAAACACCTCTGTTTTCTGTGAAAAAATGTGATGTGTCCAAGTTGTGTTTTGGGTCATTTCCATTCGTGGGCGCTAGGCCTACCCACACAAGTGTGGCACCATTTTTATCGGGAGACTTGGGGGAACGCTGGGTAGAAGGAAATTTGTGGCTCCTCTCAGATTCCAGAACTTTCTGTTACCGAAAGGAGAGGAAAAAGTATTTTTTGGGCTACATTTTGAGGTTTGCAACGGATTCTGGGTAACAGAACCCGGTCAGAGCCCCACATGTCACCCCATCTTGGATTCCTCTAGGTGTCTAGTTTTCAAAAATGTGCTGGTTTGCTAGGTTTCCCCAGGTGCCGGCTGAGCTAGAGGCCAAAATCCACAGGTAGCATTTTGTAAAAAAACACTTCTGTTTTCTGTGAAAAAATGTGATGTGTCCAAGTTGTGTTTTGGGTCATTTCCATTCGTGGGCGCTAGGCCTACCCACACAAGTGTGGCACCATTTTTATCGGGAGCATTGGGGGAACGCTGGGTAGAAGGAAATTTGTGGCTCCTCTCAGATTCCAGAACTGTTACTGAAAGGAGAGGAAAAAGTGTTTTTTGGGCTACATTTTGAGGTTTGCAACGGATTCTGGGTAACAGAACCCGGTCAGAGCCCCACATGTCACCCCATCTTGGATTCCTCTAGGTGTCTAGTTTTCAAAAATGCGCTGGTTTGCTAGGTTTCCCCAGGTGCCGGCTGAGCTAGAGGCCAAAATCCACAACTAGGCACTTTGCAAAAAACAGCTGTTTTCTTTGTGAAAATGTGATGTGTCCACTTTGTGTTTTGGGGCAGTTCCTGTCGCAGGCGCTAGGCCTATCCACGCAAGTGAGGTATCATTTTTATCGGGAGACATGGGGGAACACAGAATAGCAAAACAATGTTATTGCCCTTTGTCTTTCTCCTCATTTGTTCCTTCCAAATGTAAGACAGTGTGTAAAAAAGACGTCTATTTGAGAAATCCCTGTAATTCACATGCTAGTATGGGCACCCCGAAATTCAAAGATGTGCAAATAACCACCGCTTCTCAACACCTTATCTTGTGGCCATTTTGGAAATACAAAGGTTTTCTTGATACCTATTTTTCACTTTTTATATTTCAGCAAATGAATTGCTGTATACCCGGTCTAGAATGAAAACCCATTGCAAGGTGCAGCTCATTGGCTCTGTGTACATAGGGCTCTTGATGAACGTACAAGCCCTATATATCCCCGCAACCAGAAGACTCCAGCTCATGTAACGGTACATTGCTTTAAAAAATCTGACATCGCAGGAAAAAGTTACAGAGTAAAACATGGAGAAAAATGGCAGTTTTTTTTACCTCAATTTTAATATTTTTTTATTTCAGCTGTTATTTTCTGTAGGAACCACTTGTAGGATCTACACAAATGACCCCTTGCTGAATTCAGAATTCTGTCTACTTTCAGAACTGTTTAGCTTTCTGGGATCCAACATTGGTTTCTCACACATTTCAGTCACTAACTGGAAGGAGGCTGAAAGCACAAAAAATAGTAAAAATGCAGTATGTCCCAGTAACATGTCAAAATTGTGTTGAAACATGGGGTTTTCTAATTCAAGTCTACCTGTTCCTGAAAGCTAGGAAGATGGTGATCTTACCACCACAAACCCTTTGTTGATGCCATTTTCAGGGGAAAAAAAACAAGCATTCTTCTTCAGCCTTTTTTTCCCATTTTTTTGAAAAAAACTAAATTTTCACTGTATTTTGGCTAATTTCTTGTTCTCCTTCAGGGTAACCCACAAAGTATGGGTACCTCTAGAATCCCTAGGATGTTGGAAAAAAGGATGCAAATTTGGCATAGGTAGCTTATGTGAACAAAAAGTTATGAGGGCCTAAGCGTGAACTGCCCCAAATAGCCAAAAAAAGGCTCGGCACAGGAGGGTAAAAGGCCTGGCAGCGAAGGGGTTACTGACCTATCATGAGTATTCAGTATATCAGTGAGAATGATATACCTTGAAATTGTCTGTGTGTAACAGACTCTCAGTTTTCTTGATATGAAGCAGACTTTTCTGAAACTGAAATTTAATCAGATACATGCGATCACAGAAGTTCTTAGTAACTTCTGTCCCTATTGGCAACTTCATATGCATGTGCCTCCTAATAGTGAATAGCATGTTTTCTGATTCATCTGTAATGTCATGTGAATACATATTATACATATGCATATAATTATTAGTAATTCTGTTCTAAAATGAAAATATTAGTCCCCTATGCCTTTGACTGCTAAAGTCTAAGTTAAAAAATTATTTGTTTGTTTTTCCCTGTTGACTTGATTTCCATAATAGTTCCCTAAAACAAGTATATCAAACTCTCTAAGACACAGATTGGTTCTCCAAGGCAAATCATAAATCCAAGAAGCAAGGATCCTGACTGCAAAAGCATAATAGCACAATTGCCTGGCAAGATTGTTGTGACACATAAGGATAGTAACAGCGATTATCAAAATTAGCCACCATCATCTCCAAAGATCCACAGAGTTTGAGACTGCCTGAGAACTGAATTCTGTTAGACATTCGCCCATGAAAAACATCGATTTGTGAGTCTTGGGTATGGCTCCAGATACCTGGTGATTTACCATTGGTAAGGCAATGTCTCCAGAAAAATGCCTTGCAGTTTTCCAGAAGCCCTAATATTTAGTGTACTCTACAGGAAGCATAAATATCAAATGTATGTAGATGCTCATACGTCACTTTTCCATAAATACATACAAGAAACTCATCTTCTATCTGGTCCGAAAGTCACCCAGAACCAAAAAATACCTTCTCCGAGAAAACCATTACTAACACATTCATCAACAATTCAAATATATTTCGCATTAAATAACAACATCTCATGAAACTTCTCCATCATAAAAAATATGTAACTTTCATTTTCCCTAACTCTGTGACCATCAAAAAACCAGAGATCAAACGAACGTGGAACAGATGCACCACCAACAACCTCATTTTTAGCATGCTGCAAATGAGAACTTCCTGCTCTCTTTTGAATGGGAAGGCCCTTCAGTAATCCAAATAAACCTCCATAATGCATTTTTATTGTGAGAGCCACATTAAGTGTTAGGTCTTCCTTAGACACTATCAACATCACTGTGAAAGCCAACACTGAAACTGATGTACCACTGAAGCTACAAATTCCCTACTGTTTGTGCACACAATAAAATCACTGACTGCAAATCATTTAGCCTCAATAAAGAAAAGATATTCTGCAAACCTAATCTCCATGAATATCTCACAAAACTGATTACCCTCACTTACATGAAGAAATAGCACAATTTTAGCAAAGCTACTTAATTCACGTAAGCAATGCATATGTCTCCAAAGAAGCAGAGACTCTTTGGAGACAACTGCAATGGTTGATCAAATAACATCAATCCACTTTCTGATCTAATGGTAGTTCATATGATCGGAAGGTTCAGTACCACCAACAAGTTATTTATCAATAAAATGGATAAGAGTAGGCACCACACTGATAACACCAAGCAAACCATTAAAAGTTCTGCAAACTTACCACAAAGTACACACAAATGTACTTCCATCAAGTTCTGTCAATAATGGAATATTTCTCTATTCATGAGCTTCTTTGTCATTAGTCCACTGACTAGCATAGCAATTCCTGCTGGATAAGCAGTTACACCCTTACATCACTCGCTTGCTCTAAGATCCTTTCCCCTAAAAACCTAAAACAGGCATAAATGTTCTTTATTGGAGAGAATAGCATGAGTGGTGGAACGCACTCGAACAGAATGGACTGTCAGGAAACCAGCCTTGCAGCCTCTTCACATGCTTTGATTATTAATTCACTCATGATTTGGGTTTGGTGCTATTGCTGACCTGCCCATAGAAAGGACTGTTATCCAAGTTTGGACATTAGAACACAAGTGTTACCCAACATGATTTTACTCCATGGTCTTTACATTGAGTTGACCATTATAATATTTTATAATTCCATGCAGAGCTTCACGACACATGCCTTTACCATGCAATGCAGTTTTTTTTCTGTTTTGGGTAATCCACCAAAACACCTATTTTTTTAAAAAACACTAAACCTCTTTTTACCTCTATCTGCCCCAGAAGCCTAAGACTCCATTACCTCCCTGACCCTGACCCCTAAAAAAAACTTACCTCCCTTTACCTCTACCCTCCCCTGGACCCTAAATCCCTACCTCCCTTTACCTCTATCAGCCTGAACTCTAAAATCCCTTACCTTCCTTTACTTTTACCCTCCCTAGGAACCTACATTCCCTTATCTTCTCTTACCCCTACCCACTCCTGACCTCTTAAAACACATTACCTTCCTTTACCTATACCTTCCCCTGAACTATAAAAAAACGGTTACCTCCCTTTACCTCTACCCACCTTTGTGCTCTAAAAGAACCTTTATCTCCCTTTAATGCTATCTACCCTGATCCCAAAAAACCCTTCCTCCCTTTAGCTCTACCCTCCCATGAACCGTAAATAGCCCTTACCTCTGTTTACCACAACCTGCCCCTGAACTCTAAAAACCCTGATATCCATTTACCTCTACCCTCTCTTACCCATAAAACCCTGAATCCTTGCCCATCCCTTAAATTATTTTCTTCAATAACATTATACTTATGATATTAAAAAAAGTTACATGCATGGTAAAGTATTGCAGAGTAATGCACCAAAAAGACGGCATGCTTGGTTCTTAGCTTGGTACTTACTTGCATGGTAATGTTCTGAGTGACAAAGACTGAGTGGTAAAGACAGCATACCAATGCTATCTTCCTCACTTGAAGAATACAGATGGGGGAAACTCCCATTAGAGTCTTGGAAAATAGATGGGTAGCTTGGCCTGGTCCCTGTTTTACCTGACAGATGTCAGAACACCAATTTGCACTGTGAAGGTAGAAGCCTCCACTGGGGATTTCATGGCAGATCAGCAGTAGTAGCCATATTTAAGTTACCCAGGAAGAGACCTTTGGAGTGAAATAATCATGGAAGAGTGTGTATAGGCTGAAGGTCTGCTTTCCTAACATGTCATTCTATTCAGGTGGGTTCCACCACTACCATTGAGATGGTAATCTTCTGAGATTGCTTCACCCGGTAGATCTGAGTAAGGACATTTCCGAAGTACAGACCTCCTGTTCAAATTGCTCTTGATTTCTGCAAACATACCAGAAAAAGGAAGAAGGAGGAGCACAGAAGTCTTCACTCAAATGGCATGACAAAGAAGAGAAGGCACTTGTAGGAATAAATCCTCCAGAGCATTACTGCCATCCATGGATGCACATCTTGAAATGTTGCAAAACAATGAGAAAATAGTGGTGGGTATCAACACAAGATTTGACGTGCTAAAAGAGACCATTTTATTGAAGAGCTGGAAAAGAGAGATTTAAAAACAAATGTGAGCCAGCATTTGATTGAATCTCTGGATTTCCCTCAAAAGTGGACGGAGTTAAATGCCTGAAAAGCGCACCTAAATAGAAAACTCAGTGCACAGTAGAAGCCTACTGACTACTTGGTATATCAGTGATGGTTTTATGCTTGTGGATTACTGGGCACCTATTATAGGAGGGCCATTAGGCATTAAAGGTTTCTTGGAATCTCAACCATAAAATATCGCTGTACAGTGCAAGATGGTCTTTTGATGCACATTGGTATCTGTTAGCACTGGGTACGTAGCAGAGTAGGCTCTTAAAGGGCCAACAATCATTATGGAGCTAACAAATGTGCATCTTCTGACCAATGTAAGGAAAAAAATGATTTTTTTAAACAAGAGCTGCCATATCCCACGTACCTTCATTGGAATTGGTAAAAAAAAAAAAAAAAATCTTACCATATGAAGCAATGTTCAGGAATTCCACTAAGCTGGGGATAATGCTCTAAGTTTACCAGGATATATTTTAGAATGCAGAGCAACCCACGATCCTATGGAGGGAATGGAGGACTATGAAGCAGAGCTAGGTCATGATGGGTCGATAGTAACAGTTCATTGGTCGAATTACTTCACTTTGATAGTATCCTAAATTTCTGGTTTTGATGCGATTGAGCTTGAACGTATGGGTATCTTGGGATCATTTGCCCTGTGCTGGGAACAAATGCACCATAGTGCAAGGTTGCCTGCGTTACAGACAGGAATGGTTTTGTGGAGGAAGGGACACCTTCCTGCACAAAAAAAATCCTTAGAAGTATTTTTCGCTTTCTACATGTGCTGCAGAAAGCAGAACACATGGAAAGAGGAAATAAAAAGGGGAAATAAAGATATTACTTGGGAAAACACAGCATTTTGATGCATTCCCAGGTTTCCAAGTCTTGTAAATCTTAGAGTGCACCTAAATACACGGGTGGAGGCATGGGAATGCCCATGTTCCTCCAACGGAACTTCTCCCGAATTAAAATGTAATGTAACAACCCACAAGCAGCTGCCTTGCAAAGCCACGCAAGACCATGCAAATCAGGCATTTCGTGGCTTTATAAATATTACGGTAGCCTTTGCACTGTCCTTGTGTCATCTTGCAAAGCTTCATAAATATAGACCATATTCTTCCAACACTGTTGATTTTAAAATAAAAAGGATTTCTCAACAAAGATTTTCTAATAATATGGATTCTAAACACCAAATTATACATAAAGAAGGCTTGGAGGCTGTGAGAATGATTTGAACTGATAGTGGGTATGCTATCAACAGTTCACCTGACTTTCTGTGAATCTACTGCAGATAATTCTTCAGTAAATTATTTACAGTTTGAAGATAATTTTCCTTTTCACTACTGGAAAGTGTCCTGCAGAGTGAACATTAAATCAACCCTTTTGAAGAGCTAGCTACCTAATGGCCTGTTAAACTGTTTAATTTTCAAAGTGGTCCTTAGATGGTGTAATTAGTTTATTACTATATATTGTTAGGAAAGGTATAAAAACTATTCACTTAATGAAAATCAAAAATATGTCCAACAAACTTATCATTAAAATGTATTGGAAACTGGTGAGAATGATTTACTGACAGCAATTTATTTACAGATTATTCAATCTAAAAAAAAAAAAAAAAATTCTACTAAGAATTGGCTATTATCTTCATGACTACAAAGTATATTAAAGTAGCTATAGATGAAGGTCCAGATATTGAAAATCAGTTCTAAACTACAGTGGGACCATAAAATCAGATTCAAAATATTGTGAGAACCTAAATATCAAAGAATGGAATATCGAGGGTAAGCGCACCATTTTTTAAGACTAATAATTACATTTAAAGTAATGAGTACTAATTTATCATTTGCAATATTGTTTTGTATAGTAATTAATATTTCAATATTTCAATTAATGTAACTAGTCCATAGTTGTATCACTTACATTAAAATAGTTTTTAATGTAAGTAAATATCGGTTCTTGGAATTTATTGGGCTATTGGGTGGGAAGTGTTTTACATTTTATGCATGTTTCATTAGGAAAATCTTAACAATTACGTAGTGTGATGTTTATTTAGTGTCTTCTCTAAAATTGTTATACTTTATAAAATCAGGTAGGGTATTATGCAAAGGAAATGTGTTGATATAGGTTTTATGTTTCTATCTTTGTATAAAATAATTTAAAATTAAAATGCATTCACAAATGTATATTTTATGGTTCAAAAGCATAACATATTTTTTAAACTTTCAATTATTGTGAATATTATCAACGTTACAGATAATTATTCTAAAAATATTAAACATTTATAATACTTTATTAGGACACATTTTTATAAAATATACAATTATCTTTATCAAACTTATATTTTAAAGTTATGACTGTTTATAGAACTGTATTATAAAATAGAAAAACAATGAAAACTATTTAAGGTAACTCGGGGCTTGAAAGCCCACAGTGCCCGACAAAAGGCTCTAAGGCTTAATGCCATAATTAATCCATAGGTATACTGTTGTGGCAGGCCAATTTGTGGGTCTTCCTGGCTCCCCCCTGGTGTGGTACAGGGGTGGTATACTGGGTGGGTGTAATTGTGCTGAGTACCCCCATCCACAGTGCTGTGGGTAAAGGATAAAGCCTGCGGAGGAACGGTGTGAGGTGGAGTGATTAAGTGACCTGTCTATCCCTGTGTGGGCTACCTTGAATCAAGGATGGGGAGGAGAAGACCCAGCCAGTGGGACAGATGCCCCCCAGAGGGAAAGTACTGTGGTGTGGTTGGATGCAGCTGGTCGAGCCACCCGCAAAGGCAGTGACTGGAAGAGCTGGGCTCATCTGGGTTTAGGTAGTTATAGTTAGAAGGCCATGTTTCCATAGAAAAAGCTTTTTTTTTTTTTTACTTTTTTTTTTGTTGTTCTCAGATATAAAACAGCAATTGTAATAACATTTTGAAAAAGTGTTTTTTTGACTTTCCTATATCTTTGGCACCATTTGACGAATCTTCACATTTTCCCAAAAAAGTGGCACAGTAAATCTTAGTGCACATGGAAAGTTTCAGGGTGATCCGTCTAGCGGGGCCCAAGAAAAAGTGGGTCAGTAAATGTTGTGTTTCCCATGCTAATTCCCATAGGATCTTTCAACACGTCTACAGCCCGAACCGCTGGACAGAATTGCACTAAATTTGGCAGAAAGCCAGCTGTCGGTATACAGATTGTGCTTTTTTTAATTGGTGTAAATCCGTTCAGTAGTTTTTAAAGAAATTTACGGAAATTCATATTTGTTTATTTCTAGCTGTGAAGTATTTGTGAACAAAGATGAGATCAAGCAGGGAAATGCACAGCTCTGATTGGTTGCCAACACTTCAAACCTGGAGGTGTTGGCAGCCATCCTTGGACTCTGCTTGAGCAGAGTCCCAGAAAAAATGTAAAAGGAAAAAAGAAAAGGGGCAAGGGTGGAGACACCCTGACCCCTTAGCACTAGTGGGGCACCCCCAGAGCAAATATCATTTTTTAAATAATTGTTTTTCCGCAAGTTTGCGATATTCGTGAATTTGTGGAAAAATATTAAAAAAATAAATAGGTCCTTCTCTCAAAAAACATTTTCATCTCTGTCCCCTGCATGCATGAAGGGGACAGCGATGAAATGCTTCAGCAAGCAGGGATCTACTGTCAAAGCAGCTTGCTGAAGCAATGGCATTGCGAGGGAAGCCTTAAGGCTTCCCCCACAGTCCCAAGTAGCCCATAAAGGGCGTATTATTTTTAGAAATTTTTAAAAATAGCTGAATTAACTCATTAGAAATTATATAGGGACTGTGGGGTGTCCTTGATGGCTCCCACACAGTCCCAGATAGCCCATAAAGGGATAACAAAAAAATCTAAAAATTAAAAAAAGTAGCTCAGTGTGAAGGTCACGGACCTTCACACTGAGTTTTGGGGGTTCGAGTCCAGCTGGACATAGTTCATTTAAAAAAAAAAATATTATATTTAAAAAAATACATTTTGTATTTAACTTGGAAACAAATAACTCATTCTAAGTATATCAGACGTGAAAGACTAAAAAACTCTATCTCTCTCACCTCACACTTTCTCTCGCTCGCTCTGTTTCACTTTCAATGAATTCTCACACTGACACACCCACTCAGATACTTATGCACCCACACACAGACCCACTCAGACATTTATGTACTTACCAACAGCCCCAATCAGATCGTCAAGCACCCACTTAGAGACCCACTGACACCCTGATGCACCCACTCACAGACCCGCGCACATACTGGCACACCCACTAAAACACTGATGTATGCACTTTCACAGCCAAACAGACACTCTGATAGCCACTCTTACCCCGATACAGCCTCCCACACCTATCCTCACAGCCAGAGAGGCTGCAGACAACTTCTGTTGTGCATGCGCAAAGGGCCGACCACAGCATCAGGATGGGTGGTTAGGGGAGTTGGCCGCGGGTACTGCCTATAGGCCAGCCCTTGCTGGCAACCCCTACTGCACACAGTGGAAGACCGTGCATGGTGCAAGGTTGGGTTCTTTTAGGGGGGGCCTCAGTGCTGCTGCACACAGTCGAAGGCCGTGCGTGGCGGTTGTTGGATTCACGTATAGCAATGAAAATTACTATACATTAAAAAAAACAAATACATTTACAGAAAAAACAAAGGTTACAGGTACGTTATAGTTAGGTTCTAAATTTGCTCGTGCAAAACCATAGAAATTCAGCAGTTGTGGTTAGATTTCTTTCAATTAACTAAAACTTGCGTCCTAAGGCAACTGTAACTCATGCCTTCACCATGCACAGCTAATTACACTATGTTAAATCATTGATGACATATTCTATACCAACTTTCATATTCTCACTGCAACATTTGCAATAAAATTATTGCTGAGACAACTGTGCATGGGAGGGCAGTTTTGTATGAGTAAATTCTAAACAAGTAATTTTTGAATTTTATTATAATGTCCCTGTAACCTTTGGTAGAATATAGATATATATATACATATATATCTATATATATATGGATATCTATATTCAACCAAATATATATCTATAGTTATATTGCCACACATACATATATAAATGTTTGGATGTGTGTGTGTTTATATATATATATATAACTTTATCAACCCCAACCTAAAAATAACCTTGCCTCCCAAATACCCATATCCACCCTAAACCATAAAATGAACCCCTGCCACCCAAAATACCTGTAACCACCCTAAACCATACAAAATACCCTTACCACAGAAATACCCCTACCCACCCTAAAAACTGAAAGTACCCGTGCCACCCCAATACCCCTTCATACCCTAAACACTGAAAATACCCTTGCCACCCAAATACCCCTCTCCATCTTAAACCCTAAAAATACCCATGCCACCCAAATACCCCTGGTTATATTGGAGTAATCAATGTTGATGCACACAGCAGTACATTCATAAACACAAACAAAGTTGCATCACCATTATTAGGTTCCATCGCTGTGAACTCTCTGTCAACCCTGGTGTGTAGGTACGCGGTCAGGAGGGCTCTGAGACTTAGGCCTGAGATTACTGGCTGACAGGACACAAATGGGGTGACACTTAGCCGGCAGACAAACACACAAACATAAAAACTCTTATCAAATCCCACAGATAGGCACAGCAATACCCCAATGGTCCCCAGACATTGGCCCCAATAAATTGCACATGGCCAGAGAGGTGCATGCATTCCCAAAAAAACAATAAAGTTAGATGCCACATGTAGTCAGGAACACTGAGCTAATCAGAACACAACACACACAGCACACTTAGCCACCACGCGTCCCTCAGGCCAGACATCCGGACACGTATGCACTAGCCGACATTGTGTCCAAGCAAGGCCTAGGCCCACCTGCATTCATTATCTGGAACTGTATTTATGACTCTATGACAACTGTTTCACATTTTTAACAAGAAAGGAATGATTTTTTATTGCGTTATTGTATTCAGAGAAATGTATAGAAACCTACTGCAAATGAGTGTACATTGAGAGACAGTCCTCAGCCGTAATGTTTAATTAAACAAACTGTTCCTGTTTTGCCAGCCGCCTCTTATCTTTTTGCTTTTTAAGGTAAATCCATGTTTGAGCAACATTTTGGTGAGCCAGCCAGGAGCTAATTGGTTCCTCGGACTGACTGAGACCGAAGGAAGGGGACCCAGTCCGGACGGATTCACATTTGCTCAACTAACAGGTAAGCAGATGCCATAATTCACTGAAAGTTCAGCTGAATCTGTGCAGCGGAGATCTGTCCTGAAGTCACCATCAGAAGGGTAAGAGACTACATCAGAGCCTCAGTCCTAGTACTTGGCATGTGTCAAACTATGGAAAAGCATACCAGAATAGCTCGCAGAAGTCACTTTTTGCTGAATATCAGCAGCAGCGAAGGTAATTATTGTTTTTTTTATTGTGAGTTGCTGATTGCTTGGACCACTGGGGGTGACATAAATATAGGTTCTGGGTGTGACGTAGGAGCCACACTTCAATCCTTGTAGGCTAAAGAGGGTTTCTCAGTGCTACCGGTTGCTTAATACTGCTAGTATCTGAAAGAAGTGAGAAGTGTGGTGCTTGAACCACGGGCGTGGCATAGATGGTACGCAAGACCCCTTGGTGTGACATGGGGTATAATTCAGCCATTAGGGAACTAGAACTATTGGGATCAAAGCATAGCGTGCGTTTGGCCTAGGGTGGCCTATGGTATTTGAAGTTATTCCTTTCTTTCTCACTATAAATTGTTGTTATCTTTGTTTCTGGAGCTGTTATCAACAAGATTATCAGCCTCACTTAGTCCTGAGCACTGCACAGAGCTTCCCCTGGTCACAGGACAGCATGCACTAGGAGCGGACTAAGGTATTTCTGAGCAGCCAAACCCCTTTATTTTTTGTGCTTTGTCAGCTTTTCTTTGAGCCAGTTGAAATGATTTCATTCTGAATTTGAGATGCTGGTAAATTAATATGACTGTATTTTTTCTTGAGTGTTGTGTTTGTTGATGACTCAATGTGCTGTACCGGTAAATTTATGTAATTGTGTTTTGCCTTAAGCATTGTGTTTTGTTAATGTCTTAATGCACTGCGGAGATATTGCTGATTCTTACAAATTGCTATGCGATGCCAAAGTAAGGCTCGTTATTTTGATACCAAATTTCAGGCTGCTTTCAATTAACAATTGCACTTTTTCCCTAGGATGTGATGCTTCATATGCATTAATGTTTGTGTTGTTAAATGATTTTTGATGCATCTGTGAATAACTTTGAGCTCAGTAGACCTAGTAACACCATGTACATATTTCCCACTACCAGAGTAGAACTATTAATCCCTGTGTATATATTTGCCACTACCAGAGTAGAACTGCTAATCCCCGTGTGCACATGTCCCCATTACCAGTATAAAATGTTGAGAATCCTCTAAAAACAGAGAAGCTAGAATGTGTTTAGCTTAAGAGCCCCTAAAAGCACAAAAACTAAAAAGATAACTATCCCTTAAAAAAGACTACACAAATTCATCATGGAATCAACTCTAAGCCATATGCAGAGAAGGTTCCCCACTCGGGCAAAAAAGCTTAGCAACTTTTGCCACAAATTATACACGCAAACTAAGGCATACACATTCCCCCAGCCAAAAGAAGGAATGTTTGACACTGCATAATTTAACATACAAGAACATATATACAAACAAAATATACAGGACAAAAGAAAGACAATAGAGAGGCACTAGTAGAGTTATGGGCCATCTTGGAGGAACCCAGGCCAATGACATTAAACCACAACCAACAAGCAATGCAACTGTACTTCCCCCACCTTATTAGGTATGCTTTCTATCCCCACATTAGCTACACCAATCCACCAGTCATGGGAGTCCAAGGGGCCCCTGCCAAACAGCAGGCTGTCAGGTCTAGACATGACAGACTACCAATCCCAGGAACTCCCAGCACCACCCCAGCAAGCGCTAGAGCTCCTCAAATTTTGACCCCCCCATTGTGTTCAGGCCACCGAACCTCAGCAGCACAGAAACCACACAATCCCACTAGTTCTGGGGAACACACCTATGAGACAGGGATGGTCATAGCAGTTCTGGACAATTAGACAACTACTGGGGGTGAGGAAAGGGGTCCCAGTCCTCCAGGATCTGATGCCAAGGAGGGAGCCACAGGATACTCTCTGGTAGCCGAAAAAGCAACAGAGTGCGAGGTTGAGGGCAGGTCCCAACTAAGAAGAACAGTGCATAGCTGGGAATGAAGGAGGGAATCTAGGTGGGATTTAGAAAAAAGATGTTAACTAAGGAGAGAGAGAGGGACAGAACTCACATCCTGGTTGGTCAGCAAGAAAGTCTATTAGTGCATCCTCCACCTGAAGAGGATAGGCACAGAACACCAATTGAGGATGAATCTGCGGTAGAATTAGGGGAGAGGCTTTTGACTGAGGTCCGTGCTTCACCAGCGTACCAACGAAGAAGAGGGAGCAGACTAGGAAATCAAGGTACAATGTAGCTTGGTGCAAACTCAGCTTAGGCACAGGGAAATTGCTGCTGTTATTAAATTGGGCAGGGAAATTTGGCTCATGCTTTAAGAAGAACACCGCAAAAATAACCCTAGAGCTAGGTAATGTTAAAGATCTGCTGAGTAGCATTATCGGTGAACAGACTAACACAGTGTTTGCCCGAGCATACATTCCAGCAATCTCGCTGACAAACAAGGAGCATGACAGGGCCACATTCAATTCATATAGGCACCAAATATGGATAGCCTTGAGGGAAATATTCTCTGACTGCCCAGACTTGGAGGGTTGATGGCAGAGACCATGAAACCTGGGGAGACCATAACAAACTTTCTAAACAGGATGAGACAACAGCAGAGACAGGACAGCCATGGACTGATACAGGCCCTCAGGTCATCTTCTTTTACAATATCCTCAAGCAGGGGCTGCCCTCTGAAATACAAAGCCATTTGGACAGCGTAGTTGAGCTAGACACCAAGACCTGGAGGGAGATACAAGCACTCAATTTCACTTTGAAATAAAGAAACAGGAAAAGGGCGGGAAAACAGGAGCAAGCCCAGAGAGATACTACTAAGTTGGTTCAAAACAAACTGGGAAAACCACCCTCAGGGGTCCACATTGGCTGCAAGCATACAAATGGCACCAGATCTGAATGGTGTTCCACCACAAAACCCTAGAGGATTTCAATATAGCTATAATGACCGAAATCAGGGAGGTTGGCAGCATCCAAACCCCATACAATACTACTATTGCCACAGAATGGGCCACATGGCCGTTAGATGCCAACTAAAGGCATACCATGAGCAGAAATTGATGAGCCGGGCCAGACCCAGCAAAATTTGCATCTACAAAGCCAAGCCCAGGGAAACCTGAGTGCACCTCATATTCAGCCGCAGGGAGGTCAGTCCATGGCCACACAACAAGAAAAGGGATCAAGTAGTTGGACTAACACATGGCAACAGCAACCACAGACGGGGAACCCAGCCCAACAGGGACCAGGGCCACAGCTGTGGCACGAAGAAGTAACTGTTTGGGAAAGTAATGTCTTCACACAAATGCAGAACCCAGATGTGCAGTAAACTTAAATATCCCCAATGAAAATCATCCATTTTGCGCACACCTTAACATTCACTGTGCTAAACTCAAGAAAAGGACAAACCAGACAACACCAGAAATGTAAACCTTTTCTTGCATTCAGATATCCTCACGAAAGCCCATCATTCTGGGTTACTGTGTGGCTGTCGATTGGGTATCCTCAATATAGTTCACCATTTAGGGCACCAGTAGGATCCTAGGCCCCCCTTTGCCGCCAGTCCCCTCGGGCGGGTTCAGCTGGCCACACCCCAGGAGGATGGCAGTCTGACAAAGGAAGGCTGGGCTGCTCCCCGACCAGTGCTAAAAAGAATATGGCACCCATTGCCATCGCACCCATAAGGAAACTTGGGGCGAGTTCATGTAACAAAGTCAAAGGGTCCCCATTCTCGGGCACCCAGCAGGGACCAAAATGTCATTGGTGTGTAGTGCCAGTAGCAATGGTGCCCCCAGTGAGTTAGCGGCCTCCAGCCAAATAGAGGCCACTTTTTTTTGGTTTCAAAACAAAGCTGTCCTCCAGTGTCAGGAGCCAGGCTTCCCACACAGTTGAGATAGCAAAGACCTATAACCACCACAGTACAAATGCAAGCTCTGGCATATTGCAAAGCACCTCATGGTGCCAAATATCAATAGAGGGGGTCTCTAGAACATCCAGCCATCCCAGGAGCACGAACGCCGGCGGTGAAGACAACGGTGAGTACTGCACCTACGACACAGGGGAGGGGGGAGGGATAAAGAGGGACACACACACGCAACATCCCCACCCCCACCCGCACCCACTACAACACACACACAAATACATATTTATACATTATAGTTACACCCGCCAACCCCCCTGGAAGAATGCAAAGACAAAAGGAAATGAGTGTAACCATTGTAATATATTAAAATCAAGTAAGCAAAAATATATATATATACACCATAAACAAAATATACACCAAGCTTAGTAGTCCAGGTAGTGCTCCAATGAAGTCCGTGGAACACTGGGCCCACACGGTATGGGCGAGGCCCACACAAGATCCCCGACCATGATGGAGAGAACACTGCAGGGGCATCAGAGAGCAAGAAAACAGGCACCTCAGGGGGAGGGAAAAGAGGGGCACCTCAGCCGGTTGAGTGCACAACGCCAAATCCACGAGGGGGCCACATGCCCACTGTCCCATCCTGGGGAGTGCAAAGCCACAGTCTCTCAAGTCTCTACAGTGGGTGGGTTGCCCACTGGTCAATCCTGGGGAGTGCAAAGCCACAGTCTCTCAAGTCTATACAGTGGGTGGGTTGCCCACTGTGCCATCCTGGGGAGTGCAAAGCCACAGTCTCTCAAGTCTATACAGTGGGTGGGCTGCCCACTGTGCCATTCCGGGGAGTGCAAAGCCACAGTCTCTCAAGTGGATGACAGTCTCCACTGGCTCTGGAGGGGGCATGGTGCCCAGAGTGCTTCATCCTGCTAAGGACAGAGGTAGTGGATGATAGTCTCCACTGGTTCTGGAGAGGGCATGGTGCCCAGAGTGCTTCATCCTGCTAAGGACAGAGGTAGTGGATGTATCTCTCCACTGGTTCTGGAGGGGGCATTGTGCCCAGAGTGCTTCATCCTGCTAAGGACAGAGGTAGTGGATGGGAATATCCACTGGTTCTGGAGGGGGCTCTGTGCCCAGAGTGCTTCATCCTGCTCGTGACGGACTCAGTAGCGTCAGTGCCCTTGGTGCTCATGGGCCAGCGGTGCTTGTAGCGGCGGTGCCCTGTTCAGCGGTGCTTGTAGCGGTGGTGCCCTGTTCAGCTGTGCTTGTAGCAGCAGTGCCCTGTTCAGTGGTGCTTGTAGCGGCTGTGCCCTGTTCAGCGGTGCATGAGGCGGCAGTGCCCTGTTCAGCAGTGCTTGAGTCAGCGGCCTCCTTTGCAGTGACTCAGTTGCTGGCGGTCCTCTCTGTCCCAGCAGGGCTTGTGCTGGTGGTCCTCTCTAGCCCAGCGGGGCTTGTGCTGGCGGTCTCCTCTGTCCCAGTGGGGCTTGTGCTGGCGGTCCTCTCTGTCCCAGCGGGGCTTGTGCTGGCGGTCCTCTCTAGCCCAGCAGGGCTTGTGCTGGTGGTCCTCTCTGTCCCAGCAGGGCTTGTGCTGGTGGTCCTCTCTAGCCCAGCAGGGCTTGTGCTGGCGGTCCTCTCTAGCCCAGTGGGGCTTGTGCTGACGGTGGCCTCCTGGGCAGCAGGGATGATGGCGGTGGCCTCCTGGGCAGCGGGGATGATGGTGGTGGCCTCCTGGGCAGCAGGGATGATGACGGTGGCCTCCTTTGCAGTGACTCAGTTGCTGGCAGTCCTCTCTGACCCAGCGGGGCTTGTGCTGGCGGTCCTCTCTAGCCCAGCGGGGCTTGTGCTGGCGGTCCTCTCTGTCCCAGCGGGGCTTGTGCTGGCAGTCCTCTTTAGCCCAGCACGGATTGTGCTGGTGGTCCTCTCTGTCCCAGCGGGGCTTGTGCTGGTGGTCCTCTCTAGCCCAGCAGGGCTTGTGCTGGCGGTCCTCTCTAGCCCAGCGGGGCTTGTGCTGACGGTGGCCGCTTGGGCAGCGGGGATGATGGCGGTGGCCTCCTGGGCAGCGGGGATGATGGCGGTGGCCTCCTGGGCAGTGGGGATGATTACGGTCTCCTCTGCCGTGCTGCTCTTCCCAGACTTTCCGGGCTTCTTTTGGCCCTTCCCCACCTTGGAAGGTGTCGCAGCTGACTCCACACTCCCACGGGACCCCTGGGTGCAGCTTTGGTGGTTGGAGTCTTCCCCCTCTCCCGCTGGGCACTGGCCAACTTTTGACGCTTGACAGGTGGGGGACTGTCCATGCTGTGGCTCCGTGCCACACTGGCTGCCCTGGTGGCCGGTGCACTCCAGATTCCGGTGACCACAGGCACCACTGGTCCCAGAGATGTTGTGGCTGAGGTGCTAGGTTGGGACCTGGAGAGTAGGGCCCTAGGACACGGATGGGGTGGGGGAGGTGTGGGAAAGAGGTCAATGTTGGACAGGAAAAGTTTTTGGGAGACACTAGGACAGGTAGCTGGAGGGGGTTTGGTAGTGGAGGAAGAGGTTGTGGTTGTAGGAGGTGTTCGTTTGGTGACTTTGGGTGAAGGTGCATGCGCTGGAGGCTGTCGTGAGGTGGATGGCTGTTGGGTGGGTGTGTGCCTGCATTTGTGTATCTTGGGAGGTGGCGTCACAGACACACTGGGAGAGGACACAGGGGACGTGTGAATGGTAGTGGGGGTGGTGACTGCACATGAGCGGGGTGTGGTGGTGGGTGTGCTGGTGATGGCAGTAGTGGCTGTAGATGTAGTGCATGCAGGTGTGAGTGTAGATGAGACTGGGAGGGAGAAGGGAGATGAGGAGGAGGGGGACACAGTGGAGGCAGTGGATGTTGGTGTGTCTGCATGTGTGTGATGCTTGCGTGAGTGCCTGTGGGATGTGTGGTGCTTATGTTTGCCTGAGCTTCCCTTGTGTGTTGACGTGTGTGCATGCTGGTCTGAAGGTGTGTTTGGGATAGGCTGGGGTACAGGGGATTGGGTCTGGGTGGAGGAAGTTGGAGGGGGGAGGCTAGAGACAGAGACAATGGCTGCCATCAGTGCTGAGGCCAGAATCTGAAAAGCTCACTGAAGGGCCACCTGACCAGAATGAATGCCCCCCAGGAATGCATTGGTTTGTTGCAACTGCCTTTCGACCCCCTCAATGGCATTCAAAATGGTAGACTGCCCAACAGTGAGGGACCTGAGGAGGTCAATGGCCTCCTCACTGAGGGCAGCAGGGGTGACTGGGGTAGGGGTGAGGTGTCTGGGACAAAGGTGATGCCCACCCTCCTGGGTGAGCGGGCACAGGGCAAAGGCTGAGGGGCTGCTGCGAGAGCGGTGCTGGTAGGGGGGGTGGCGGCTGTACCTGTAGATGCATGGGGCACAGATGTTGCCGCCACCACGGAGCTCCCATCAGAGGACAAGTCCATGTCGCTGGTCTCAGCTCCTGTCCCTGCCGTGGAGCTCCCCTCGCCCTCCGTCCCACTGGTAAATTCAGACTCCGTAGTATCACCCTCCAGGGCCATGTGGGATGCAGCTCCCTCGTGCTCCGGTGCCACTGCTCCTCCGCCTGATGATGCTAATGCACACAAGAACAGGGAGACCACAAAAAGTGGGGGACGACAGAAGAAAGACATGTTCAGTGCATGCATTACCGCTACTGTTGGCGGACACAACAGACACAGAAGCCCCCTTCACTACGCTGCGCTCTTGTGCTCCACTGTTCAATCCCTGGGAAATGGCCTACAAGGCTATGGACGACATCTGCACACATGGATGACACAGGGGCATGACTAGGTGTACTTGGCACTCTAAAGAGGTGGGGTGGGGTGCCACATGGGCTGCCTTACGGAGGGACCTTGCCTACTAAACTTGCCCTGGCCTAGGGAAACCCACAGCCCACCTCCCCCACCCAGACACCTCCACTGCGTGCAAAATCAGCAGGATGAGAGTGTACTCACTCCCTTGTGGCTGCTGTGATGCCCTCAAGCGCCCATCCATCTCCGGGTATGCCACCGCCAGGATCCTGAACATCAGGGGGGTCATGGTGCGACGGGCACCCCTCCCACATTGGGAGGCCATCCCCAGCTGAGCCTCCGCCGTCTTCTTGCTCCAGCTGCAAATGTCCTCCCATCTTTTCCAGCAGTGGGTGCTCCGTCTGTGATAGACCTCCAGGGTCTGGACATCCTTGGTGATGGCATGCCAAATATATTTTTTCTGGTGGGCGCTGACCTACATGAATTGTACATGGGGAAAAAAAAAGTTATTACCAACTGCACAGTCACAGTCATTGGCCCCCATCCCTACCCTTGCCATGTGGCACATGCACTCACCATCGTTTCATGCACGCCGCAAAATCCCCCCCCCCACCTTCTTACATCCATCCCACTCCACACAGGCAAAGCCCATACAGCATGCTCCCAGTGTACCTACCTGTTTGTCTGGAGGACCGTAGAGTAGCGTGTACTGGGGGAGGACCCCGTCCACGAGTTTCTCCAGCTCCCCCGATGTGAAGGCAGGGGCCCTTTCCCCAGACACTCGAGCCATTGTCTCTTCCAGACCGAGGTCACGGCACCACTTGCAGTGTAGGTCCTCTCCTGTCGAAGATCAGGTATCAAGTGATTGAACAGATAGAAAATGGCATTCACGTCTGCGGCGGTGCGTTCCGTCACTGCTGGCGTACATCGCTATTGGCTCCTGGGACCCATAGGGTCCAAAGTTAACCAATGCAGCATTGCGCTGCGGTCTTCGACCGCCTACTGCACCGGTGTACAACGCCAGCGCAGTTACCTCACATCCCATTGTCCCACTTTAGAAGTCAGGTAGCCGCCATTTCAGGGGCCCACATGGCTTCATTTTTAAGTGTGTCACACATACCTAGGCCTAGACTCAACACACATACAGGCCACTTTTCGGATTAGGATTTGTGTTCTGTGTAAGCTGTGGGTACATACCTCTGAGTTGTTTGACTCTGTGCTCGCTGTTGTCCTTCATAGGCACCATCCGCTGGGACATGTGAGGAGATGGCGGCATCCTCCGGTGTACAGACCGCTGGTGTCCCTGTCGACAATGGAGGAAAGACCAGTGATCATCACATACAGGCTTGACAGTGCCACAATCCAGGAACTGTGTACCCAGCTGGAGCCAGACCTGATGGCAGCTATCCGCAATCCCACAGGAATCCCCCCTCAAGTGCAGGTGCTGTCAGTGCTCCATTTTCTTGCAAGTGGGTCATATCAAACAGAGGCCATGGCATCAGGGATGTCCCAGTCTATGTTTTCCAAAGTGTTGTCCAGAGTGTTGTCTGCCCTGCTGAAACACATGCGGAGCTACATCGTTTTCCCTCAGGTGGAGGATTTGCCTACAGTGAAAGGGGATTTCTATGCCCTGGGACATATCCCCAACATCATAGGTACCATTGATGGGACACATGTGGCTTTGATCCCCCCGCAGGAGTCAGCAGGTGTACAGAAACTGGAAGAGTTATCATTCCATGAATGTGCTGGATGGTGTGTTTGGCAGACCAGTACATCTCCGATGTGAATGTCAAGTTCCCTGGCTCATGTCATGATGCCTACATCCTGCGGAATAGCAGCATCCCTTATGTGATGGGTCAACTCCAGAGGCACCGTGTGTGGCTATTAGGTGAGCACCTGGAAGCAAGACAGTGGAATGGTTGTCTGGGTCTGGGGTTATCCCTACAGGTTAATGTGTGTCTAACAGTTGTCCCTCGCCATTTGCAGTTGACGCTGGTTATCCCAACCAGTCATGGCTACTGACCCCAGTGAGGAATCCCAGGACAAGGGCAGAGGAATGCTACAATGAGGCCCATGGGCGAACACGGCGGATAATCGAGCAGACCTTCGGCCTCCTGAAGGCCAGGTTCAGGTGCCTCGATATGACAGGTGGATCCCTATTCTACTCACCAAAGAAGGTGTGCCAGATCATCGTGGCCTGCTGTATGCTTCACAACTTGGCTTTGTGACTATAGGTGCCTTTTCTGCAGGAAGATGGCGGTGTTGTTGCAGCTGTGGAGCCTGTGAACAGTGAAGATGAGGAAGCAGAAGAAGAGGACATGGACAACAGGGACTCGGTGATCCAGCAATATTTCCAGTGAGACACAGGTAAGAATACAAACCTGCCTACTACATGTACTTTAACACTACTGCCTCTCTACTGTCTGTCATTTTCACCCAGTGTATGGTCACTGAGTTGTCACGTTCCCTTACGATGTTGGTCCCACTGTGTGACATCTGCTTTGATTCCTCATGGACTAGAGCTGTGTGACATAGGTATGTTGACATTACAACTGAAAGAGCTTTTTGCCACAGTAATTGCTAATACACTATTCCGAAATCACAGACTGACTCCAGATTGTTTTGTGCTTCAAGGGTGTTTATTTATGTGCAAAATTTTGGGGGGGTTACAAAATGGTAAGGTGTGATGGTGGAGAAATGTCCATGGTAGAGTCCAGTCTATTAGTCTCACAGGTGCATTGCCCAAATGAGCATAGAAAGTGGAGCTGGGGCAGTTTAAGGATGGACAGGGTGACAAAGTGGGACAGAAGGATGACATTCAGGGTGGTCTCATTTCTTGGTGGGGGTCTTGGCACCGTTCTCTGTCCTTTTCCTGGATCTCAGGGACCGTTTGCGGGGTGGTTCTCCCTCTGCAGGGGGTTGGGTGCTGGTGTGGTGGTCCTGTGGCGGTGCCTCCTGTCCACTAGCGCCGGCGGAGGTAGAGGGCAGTTCATCGTCCATGCTAGTGTCAGGGGCCCCTTGTTGTGACACAGTGTCCCTCCTGGTGTTGAGTACTTCCTTCAGGACCCCTACGATGGTGGCCAGGGTGGAATTGATGGATCTGAGTTCCTCCCTGAAGCCCAAATACTGTTCCTCCTGCAGGCGCTGGGTCTCCTGAAGCTTGGACAGGACCGTTGCAATCGTCTCCTGGGAGTGGTGGTAGGCTCCCATGATGGAGGAGAGGGCCTCGTGGAGAGTGGGTTCCCTTGGCCTGTCCTCCCCATGTCGCACAGCAGCCCTCCAAGTTCCTCTGTGTACCTGGGCCTACGTCCCCTGGACCGTGTGCCCACTGACACTGCCGCCAGGTCCCTGTTGTTGTTGGGGGTGGTGGGTTAGCCTGGGTTCCCTGTAGTGGTGGACACACTGCTGATTGACGTGTCCTGGGGACGGAGGTATGGGCCAGCTGGGTGGGTGCTGTGCTGGTGTTTCCAGAGGGGGGAAGCTCTGTGGTGGCCTGTGACTGTGTCAGGCGAACCGACTGTCCCGAGTTCCCCGATGGGCCGGGCTGGTCATCTAGATCCAGTTGGACAGAGCTTCTGTCATCACTGTGGGCTTCTTCTGTTGGTGGTGTGGAAATGTGTGGACCCTCCTGTCCGGTGACGTTGGGTAGGGGTCCTGCAGGGGTATAAAAGGATGTTTATTACATCTGTGTGTGGCATGTCTGCAATGGGTGGGTGGCCGTGTACCCAAGTGCTTACATTCCTGTGTGGGACCTTGTGTGATGATGGTTTAGGGGGGTGTATGGGTTTGTGCAGTGGGCATGCTTTGGTGATAGGTGTCCATGCTTTGGTGTTGCATGCAGGGCTTGGTGTTGGGATGTGTGGTTTGTGATGTTGGGACATTTGTGAGGAGTTGGGGTGCTGTGGGTGAGGGTGAGGGTGGGGGTATGTGATAGCATGCAGGTAGGGTGGGGGATGTAATAGTAAAGCTTTGACTTAACAGAGTCCATTCCACCACCTACTCCTGCGAGGCCCTCAGGATGCAGAATCGCCAAGATCTGCTCCTCCCATGTTGTTAGTTGTGGGGGAGCAAGTGGGGGTCTGCCGCCAGTCTGCTGAACCTCAAGGTGGTGTCTTGAGACCACGGAACGCACCTTCCCCCGTAGATCGTTCCACCTCTTCCTGATGTCATCCCGATTTTTTGGGTGCTGTCCCACTGCGTTGACCCTGTCCACTATTCTTCACCATAGATCCATCTTCCTTGCAATGGAGGTGTGCTGCACCTGTGATCCGAATAGCTGTGGCTCTACCCAGACGATTTCCTCCATCATGACCCTGATCTGCTCTTCCGAGAACCTGGGGTGTCTTTTCCGTGCCATGGGGTGGTGTGGGTGATGTGTGGGGTGGTGTTTGTGGTGATAAGTGTGCTGATATGTACTGGGGTGTTGTGTGAGGTGTGTGGAAGTTATGTGGGTGATGGTCTGGTGTGTCTGTGGATGACAGTATTGTTGATGGAGGTGTCTCTCTCTGTGCTTCTTTCTCAATTGTTGTCGTAGTGGTTTGTGGGTGATGTAGGTGTGTGTTTTATATTGTATTGGGTGTGTGGGAGTGGTGTGTGTATGTGTATCAGGTGTGTGTATTGTGAATTGTCCAATGTGGTTCTGTTTTGTATGTGTGTGTGTATTTTGAGCGCAAAGGTGTGTACCACCAATGGAATACGGCGTTTGAAAGATCGCCACGTGGATTCGTGTGTCGTGATAGTGTGGGCGTATTTCTGTTGGCATGACGGTGGAGGTTTTGTTTTCGCCAGTTTATCACTAACCTTTGGTGTGGCGGACTTGTGTGGGTGTCTGAATTTTGGTGGATTCCGTGCTGTGGGTCATAATAGCTGTGGCGGATTTCCGCAGCCGCAGCGGTGTGTTGGCGGTCTTCTGCACGGCGGTAAGCAGCTTTTACCACCAACGTTGTAATGAGGGCCTAAGTAACAACCACAGAATTGATGGTATATTAAATACATTAGTACCACATTTGAATTATACATATTTTCCTTAATGATACAAAATAACTAATAGACTTAGGGGTCACTATGACGCTGGCGGTAGGTGGTAATGTGGCGGTAGTACCGCCAACAGGCTGGCGGTACATACCGCCACCTTATGACATTGGCGGGTTGGCTGCAGCCAACCCGCCAATTCACCATTCCTACCTCCATTGCGGTAGCAGCCGCCGGGGTTGGAGATAACAATCGCCAGCCCGGCGGCTGCTACAGTACCGCAGGCGGCATTTTGAGCCAACCTACTGCAATGTTTTTTGTGGTGTTAGCAATGCCACGAAAACCATGGCGATAAGCCCTACCAGTGACAGTGAATTTCTTCCCTGTCACTGGTAGGAGGCTCACCCACCCACCCAAACACTTCCAAGATGCCCCCCAGTCACCCTCCATCCACACCTCCCCTCTGATCCCCCACCCCTCTATATATGTACACACTTGCAGACACGCACCACACATACACCCTCTCACTCACATTGGCATACACACTTTCATTCACGCATACATCCAGTCATGCTCACACACATGAGTACACACATTCACACTGACATGCAGACACGCATTCACATTTCCATTCTTACATGCATTCACACACATCCATACACCCACGCACACAACACTACACACACAGACGCATTCACGCACACACTCACACATTCATGCACACAACCCCACACACACACAACACCACCCACCCTCTCCCCTTTTGGAAGCCCAACTTATCTGCTTCCAGGTGGCCTTCCGTCAGGGAATGGGACGGGGCGCTGCTACTGCAGCAGCACCCTCCAGCAGAACACCCCCAGGACGTGTCATGTGTCATGATACGGCTAGCAGCGGTCTACTGGCGTGGCGGTGCTGATGGTAGCAGTGCCACCTTACCACCAACTGCCAGTATGGCCATGGCTGGATTTTCGTCTTTCTTGTGGCAGAAGTCCGGCTGTGGTCATAATATGTTGAACGGATGGTAGCCGCGGTGAAGGTCTTTTGCGGGCTGTCACCGCGGCGGTAGTCGGCTTATACCTCCAATGTCTTAATGTGGGCCTTAATTTTAACAATAATACAGAGTAAATCTTCTACCTTATTTTAATACGCTCTACTGCTAAAGAAATAAAAACAAAAATGTTAGTGATGATGGGTGTTTATTTTACTGTATGTTTTGAAATAAATAGGTAGTTGTATTGCATTTAGGTTATTATGTGTTAAGGTGTTATTGTTATTGTTTTCTATGGAGACTGCTTTTGTATGCACTTTTTCAAATTAATATTTGATGGTATTTTTTTTTTAAATGCTCACATTTTTTAAGAGCTTATATCTATGTTTATGTTTAGGGAGAGGAACATGAATAATTTACTTTTCTCTTTGCAGGAGCAAAGAAGACTTCTAATAAAGTCATGCTTTAATTTCTTGTTTTCTCAACCTTGATTTTTGAAACAAATATTTATTTTTCTAATTTAATTCTTCATATTGTTCGGTTTGCTGGTTGCAGATGCTTTAAAAATCTTTTTTGACTTTCTTTACCAATGCAATTAACTTTATGGATGCATTATTCTTTTTAAATTGTTGCCTTTGTGTAAGGTTCAATATATGAAATATGACAGTAGAAGAGGATACTAGGTGACACTTGATTTCTACAAAAATCTAATCCTATTTTAATTTCAAAATGCGTTATGGGAGTTTTTTTATGTGGTATTTATTATGGATCAAACTGGAAATGGACAAGAGTTGCAGGTTGTTTGGCTATGGTGTTAAATCAGCATTTCATATTATTTGTGTATTCCCTCATTTAAACCAAAGGTCTCAATTCAAGCAACATTTTCAACCCCTAAACGTTTGCTAGTTCTAACAAACTCCAATTGCATGCCAAAAAGGGCAGAATATACAACTGAGCAGCAGATGTGTTATGTTATTTTGACAATTGAGAAACAACTCAACTCTATAGTGAACTTGGAGCCTGAAATGTTGCCTTTACATGGTAACTTTTGCACTACATATTTGCACAATAATTTTATATTTGGTTACGGATGATCTCATAAAAAATACCTGACAAGCTATTCTCGCATGGACACTCCTGTTATGCATAATGTTTTTATAGTTGGATATGATTTGAGCTTAAAAAGCTTTCTAGTAAGCACAATATTGGGTTGTCAACTGTAGCACAAGATTTTTATACTTGTAAAGATTTGATTTAATCAAATAATACATGTATTCTTCTGCTTCCTGGAATTTATTGCATGCTGTTGAGGCTTATATGTGGAAGTTGACTATTTTAGGGGCTCGTTTACAAGCCCCTTGTGCCACTATAGTGTATTTTTGTTACACTATGTCAGTGCAAAACAGTCCCCCAACTCATGCTATATTTATAAACTGGTGCAATTTATAAACCCTTGCACCACATCATTCCAGGTATAAACTATGTATGCAAGGGAGGCCCAAAATGGCTCTGTGAAATCTACAAGATTCCACTGCACCATTCTAGCATCATTTTGTAACACCTGCCCAAACCAGGTGTTAAACGGAAGCTAGGTTCTTTTCATTGGGCCTCCCAGAGCATTGCTGGACTAACCCAAATGTTCTGATGCTACTCCAGCAAAGAGCCACAACTGCATCCAAAAAGTTGACACAGTTGTGCTAACAAGCACCATTGTGGACTATACTATAAATAGAGTGCTACTGTGGTGTTGTTAGGGGGATGCATGGCGACACAAGGTGCTGATGTGCTTGTTTCTTGTAAATGACACCCTATGTTTGTAGTAACAGATTTTTTTAAATTGACTTTGGAGAGGATGTAAGTTGTGGAGTCAAGACTGTGTATGTTTTGCAGTTCCTGTTAGAGTTGCACTTTGTTATATATGTTGTACATGTGGGTATTAGTTTTAAAAAGTTTAGGTTTTATGTTCTGGGCTACGCACTAAGATCTTGGTAGACATGCTCATGGTGGAGAATTTTAATAACATGGTAGATGGTAAAATGGTGCCTTCATACTGTACCTTGCAACAAGTTGTGTTACCCTTCAGTAGCATTATTTGCTTATTACCTTATTTTGCAGAGTGCTGAGGTACACGTTCCACCATTCTATATGGAACCTGGTATACCGTGTGTGCCTGAGTGGTGCAGATAGCCAACCCAGGTACCCACAAAGTAGTCAAGGAGTGAGTTGATTTTCTCTTCATTCTTTATATAAAATGTAGAGTTTATTGGTATATCAGAACACCTGGTTATATTAGTTGAGGCTGAAGGGGACAAAGACTACGCCAAAGAGTTATTTATTTGAAATCGGAATTCACTGTTGATTGAGAATTCTGTGCTGAAGGTTGATTTTCCTAGATGGTGCCAGGTGACCCAATTATAGTTAAAGTAATGTCCTTCCATATGTGCATTTGGATACACATTTGCTATGGTGTACCATAGCATACTCAATGTCAATTACAATTAATGAGTGGGAAGTTGTTTGTTTTCTCCTGCATTGTTGTTAACAGTTTACAGTAAGTGTACTTTACTTGTTTGGTAGGGCAAAAATGAGCAGCATGTTGGTACTTTGATATTTTACAAGGGTGGTGTATATTTGGTAAAATGGCAATAATCAGATTTTAAAAGCACCACTCCTAAGTCAGATTGGTGATTGGGTTATAGTTAGTAAGTTTTGGGCAGAGGCAAAAATTATAACTCTTTTTTTCTTCATTTAAGTTATCAAATAATATAAGGGCCTGATTTAGATCTTGGTAGTAAAAGTCTAGCCGTCGGTTTTCCGACTGAAAACCTGTCTGCTGCCTTGGTGGTCTGCTTGCCAGATATAGATGTTGGCAGTGCCATAAGCAATAACCCACACAAGCCCTGTGGACTCTGCCAAGGATTCACATCTGCGTCAATGGCGCCATAGGTAATAGTGGCTGGCGGCAGGGCCTCAGCCACCTTTATTGCCATGCACGCATGGATGTGCCTTTCTGCCAAGCTGACTGGGGGAGTCTGACCTCCACATCTTAGTTGGTGGATTGGGAGGGGTGGATGGGGTAAAAACTTGCCTTTTCCCCAATTCCACTTCAGTATGTGACTGGACACAAGTGGGCAACACCTTCCGTCGCTGCTGTCACTGGACCATGGAGAAATCATGACCCCCTTCATCGCCGGACTCGGAGGTAGGGAGCCCGCATTGCCTGTGTACGTTGTTGTGTGTGCACTACATATGAGCTCAGGAACACTGAAGTCATAGAAATGTCACAGTAATTTTTTTTTATTATTGTGACATGCATATTTTGGGGACATGATTGGGTCAGACATGGGTGGCAACACACTGGTACAGCACACATTTTGCACACATACACAACTGTCATTATGGTGTATTAATTGCCAAATTAATTCTGGCACCACAATGATGTTACAATCACACTTGTCAACTGTGTCCATGTGTGCATATTGCAAGGGGACCTGTAGCTGTTGTGTTGTGTTCCAGTTGTATATGTGAGTCAGTACATGTGTGTGTGTGTAAGGCAATTAGCTGGTTGAGGGAGCTGGAGTGGGTGATGTGGTTGTGTCTGTATGTGTGCCACTTGCATATGTATTTGATGTTTTGTATGTTGTGTGATGTGTTGTATTGCTATGTACAACATTCAGGTGAGGGTTGTTTTGTGGCAGCCATTGTTGAGATGTGTGTAGTTGTCCTTGTGTGTGTATGTGTTCATATAGATGAGTGTGTAGATATGTTTGTTGTTATGGTTGTGTCTTGTGTGGGTGCAGTGTCAATAGTGTCTGTATGTTGTTTAATGGACTGGCATCAATGTGTGTTTGCAGCATTTATGTGTTGTATGGTGTTGGAATGACAATGGAAAATAGTGTATATGTGGTGTGTTCTGTAGTGTGCTGTGCAGAGGGACACACATGGCTGAGATAAAGTGTGCGTGTGTGTGTGAAACTTACCTGTATTCCATAGCCACTGTCATTGTCCGATGTCCATTGGGTTCAGCAACGACATCCCTCCATCAGCAATCTGCCAGCAGCACACCACCTGGAGGACTCTAACATCAAAATATGGTCAGCGGAAACCCGCCAGCCTGACAGCTAGGAAGAACACGCCATCATGGAGGTCAAAGGTTCAGCCACAATACATCTAAATACAGCAGGTGGAACACTGTTGACTTGATGCGTTTTTGGGTCTGCCACCGTGGTAGAATGGGAGTCAGACCACCAAAATCTATATCAGGCCTAAAATCCTCTTTTGCATGGGTGAGTGTTAGGTGATGAGGAATGCCAATCTAGACAAATATCTTTGGCACAGTATTAACAATTTGTTCTGTTTTCCTTAATATCGGATAGTTCTCTTTTCAAATTAGGTAGAAGTTGGACTTAGTTGTGAGCAAAAATTCTCCTTTTAAAATAGTTCCACTTGGATTTTGGAAGTTGTTTTTCAAATCTTGTATCAGGTTACAAACCTCAATCTGACATCTTAGTGTGTAATATTCCTCACTTCATTATTTACAACTGCGGCCAGTCCATAGAAACCATTTGAGTAGCTTTTTGTGCATTTCCTATGGCTATGTTTAATTTTGGGCTCTCTGCTGTACGTGTAACCAAGATAGGTTAAATGAGTTTTCCCTTTTTGAAAGGTAGTGATACTAGGTTTCCTTAATATGTTACAATCTGGATGTGATTTAAAAATTGTATGAATTATTTTAGTTTATTATGTTCTGTGTGTTATAAAATGTAGCTTATATCAATTTGCAGTTAAGTTTTTTTTTTATTTATTTTTTATAATTTGTGACTTACATTTCCCTATTGATATATATCCATTAGGGGTTTTTCATGTTTGGATCTTCATTTTCCTCTTATGTTTAATTTGAAAGTGAGATGTTGACATTTATATTTTCGGGATACTAAAAAGGAGATAGAAAATATATTTAGATATTTAGGAGCACTAACAGGAATTTCAGTTGCATTATAACATTATTTGTCATATTTTCCATTTCATTGTCCTTATATTTGACAGGCTAATGCAGGTGTAATGTGAAGGGTTTTGTGTGCTTTTTTTTTTTAAAGAAAGTAAAATATCATATTTTAGATGTGATATACATGGGAACTGTATTTATTTTGTTTTATTTTAATAATATTAAAATGTTAGCCATTTAGGGCCAGATGTAGCAAAGTTTTGCGAGTCGCAAATGACCCAATTCACAATTTGCGACTTCTCAAAATCCGAAATGGGATGCAAAAATCCCATTTCCGAAGTGCAAATTGCGATGCGAGCCATTACCAACTCGCAAAAATAGGGACCTCATTGTGTGGCCCGCAAAGAGGAAGTCGTAAATTTGCGAGTCGCAAACCATATGAAAAAGCCACTCGCAAATTGCGACTAGTTGTAAAAAGCCCTTGTTGCACACCCAAATTACCATTAAGCCAGAGCAGGTTGTAACCAGAACCAAAGTATAAAAGGAGACCCAGAAGTCATCTGGGCTACTCAAAACGGCTGAACTGTATGTGATAGCATGGAGGAGGAGAGTCCACACCGCCCAGCAGAGGAGGAGGAGGAGCCAGAGACAGGAGAGAATATACCGAACCAGGCAGACACTTTTCCAACAAACTGAGGAGGAGATTTATGACAAATATAGACTGAGCAGTGCAGCAATATTAGAATTAATTGAACTACTCAATCCGCAGCTTCAACAACAGACAATGCACGGCAGTGCCGTCCCCACACATGTGCAAGTGCTAGGCTCACTGCACCTCTTGGCCTCAGGTAGCTATCAGGGGGTTATTGCTGTGGCAGGTGGGGTATCCCAAAGTGCACTATCACGATTCTTCAGATGTTTCCTAGATGCCATACTCACACACATGTCCAGATACATATACCTACCCAGGAATGAGGCAGAAATTAACAGCACCAAGTTGGACTTCTGCAGAATTGCCAACTTCCCCCATGCAATAGGGTGTGTGGACCTGACACATATACAAATCTGCCCTCCTGCAAATCTGGAATATGTGTTCCGCAATAGGAAATGCACCCAATCACTAAACATCCAGGTGGTATGCGATGCTCATAATGTCATCACTGACATTGTAGCCAAATTTCCAGGGAGTACACATGACTCATACATTTTCAGGCACAGTGGGATACACCAACGCCTAGAACGTGGGGAGTTTGGAGACGGATATCTATTAGGTATTGCTGACTACACCCTGAAGCCATACATACAGGTCACTGTAGAAACCATCCATGCCCTGCTAACATTGCTTATTTTTGCCAAACAGGTGACAGTGCATATGCGCTAAGACCATGGATACTTACCCCATACCCAACACCTGGCAATGAGAATGAGAGGCGATATAACAGTGCACATCGGCGTACCAGAACTGTCATTGAGGGGACCTTTGGACTGTTAAAGGCAAGATTCAGATGCCTCCACAAAAGTGGACGTGCGCTCCAGTATGCCCCAGTAACCGCATTCAAGATAGTTGGCGCATGCGCAATCCTACACAACATTGCCACCAGACGTGGGCTACATGTCACCCCTCTCCTTTGCCCTGGAGCGCAGGTCATACCACCTTTTTTTTATTTCCTCAAGGGTGCGGTGGCTCACCCCTATGGCATTAATCCGGTCCTGGATTTGCAGCCAGATCTTCTTTTTCTCTGTGTCTGGGACACTCAGGGCTGCCTTGCCAAACAGTTTTTCATGGTGCTGGCAGCATTCCTCAGTGAGCACCTCCAGTTCTTTATCAGAAAAATTAAGTTTTCTTTTTCTCCCTGCACTGCCTGTGTCCTCCATAGCAGTAGCAGGTCCTCTCTCCTGGGTGTTGCACTGCAGTTTCCAAAGGGTGTGGTCCTCCCTCCTCCCAGGTGTATTTGATGACTTCCTGGTTCTGATGTCATCAGCAAGAGCCAGGAAGTGTATTTCCCAACTGTTATGCTGCAACGCAGTTTTGCGTCAAAAAAATTAGCGCCGGCTAACGCCATTCTGAAGCGCCATGCGGGCGCCGTATTTATTGAATGACGTTAGCCAGCGTTAGCCGGCGGCGCTGTCTGGTGTGCGTTAAAAAAAACGGCGTACACCAGGCAGCGCCGGCGTAGGGGGAAAATGGCGTATGGGCGTCCAGAAATGGTGCAAGTCAGGCTGAGGCAAAAAAATCGCCTCAACCCGATTTACGCCATTTTTTTACGACGCCCATCCCCCATTGAAATGACTCCTGTCTTAGCAAAGACAGGAGTCATGCCCCCTTGCCCAATGGCCATGCCCAGGGGACTTCGGTCCCCTGGGCATGGTCATTGGGCATAGTGGCATGTAGGGGGGCACAAATCAGGCCCCCCTATGCCACAAATTTTTTTTAAAAAAATACCTACCTGGACTTACCTTAATGTCCCTGGGGTGGGTCCCTCCAGCCTTGGGTGTCCTCCTGGGGTGGGCAAGGGTGGCAGGGGGTGTCCCTGGGGGCAGGGGAGGGCACCTCTGGGCTCATTCTGAGCCCACAGGTCCCTTAACGCCTGCCCTGACCCAGGCGCTAAAATCCGGCGCTAATGCAGGTTTTTTAGACCCGCCCACTCCCGGGCGTCATTTTTGCCTGGGAGTATAAATCCGACGCAATAGCATCGGAGTCATTTTTTAAGACGGGAACGCCTACCTTGCATATCATTAACGCAAGGAAGGTGTTCACGCAAAAAAATGACGCTAACTCCATGAACTTTGGCGCTAGACGCGTCTAACGCCAAAGTATAAATATGGAGTTAGTTTTGCGTCGAATTTGCGTCGAAAAAAACAACGCAAATTCGGCGCAAACGGAGTATAAATATGCCCCCAAGTAATTTGTAAACAACCTAAATGTGGGGTTTAGTGAGGGGAGTTAATGTATGGATTAGAACGGCAGTCAGAGCACCATCTCTTTAATTTTTCTCATGAAAATGGATGAAGCAAGTATTATATGACCCTGAAAACTCGAAAATAAAATATAAACTGTGCAAGACTGAACTGTGGAGACCAGGGATCTGTCTGGACCATAACATACTTGATATATGAACTCACCTCCAGGTTTTCTGACTCACATTGAGGTTAAGCTGGGCAAAACAGTATTTCAGGAGAGATTTAGCATGTAGCAGATGCATCAAAATGTGTTGTGAGTTATTTCTAGTTTCTGCTACACTGAAGTACGCCAGCCGCCTTACAGTCCTTGACCTTTCTTTTCTTTCCTTTTCTGGTTCTCTCCCAATTAGGCCTTTACTCACTTTTGAACTGTTGGCTTTTGTTTATCTTCCTTTATAATTCCTAACTTGTCTTCCTAGAGACTTTGGCTCTTAGCTGTTGCTAAATTCACTGCTCCTCTTGGTGTTGCAGGGATTAAACTGAAATAATGGTTAAGGTGGAGCTTGTGATAACATATCTCCAACAAGGGATTGTCATTTCAGATGTGTGGCTATTGAAAACATGTCTGGGATTGATGCTGAGTCCAATCAGAGGATGACTTAATTCTGGTGCACAACAGAAACCCATTCTAGTGTTTCTTTGTACGTTTTTCCTACTCTGCTTTTCCCTGTTATTCTTTTACCAGATGCAAAAGACATGGACCTATCTGAGAACCCATTACTGGACTTAGTCCACATAGTAATGTAAGTCCTAGAAGATTTGGAAACTGCACTGGAGTAGACATCTTTCTTGCTAGTACCTATACATGGATTGGTACTTGAAAAGTGAGATACACCACTCCATGGGAAGTACAGAAGCTTCTGGGAGTACTCCCCGCTCCCCTGGTAAAATATTGACAGGACAGTTGATTCTTGCTCTCACACCAATGGTGCCACCTGAAAGATATGAAGGTGATCCACATGTCTTTCAGTTCTTTTTGTCAATTACTTTTCTTTCTCGACCTGACCAATAACCTTCAAATAGTGTTAAAATCACGTTCCTTTTTCACCTAAGATGTCATTAGTCTGCACTCTTATTTGTACCACAGTCCCATACAGATTATTTGGAACCAATTTCTGATTCATCGTAAAGCTATGTTTGAAAAAAGGCAGACCACAAAAGTGGCCTACATGTTACCTGTTATCCAGCTCCAACAAATCAATTCAGATGTTTGGTGGACAGATGAGGCTGGAGCAGCAGGTTTTGATCAAGTCTTGAAAATAAAATTAATAGACTTAATAACCTTAATGGCTAACCATCTAGCTTCTACCACAGCTCTAATTGATCTCACATAGCACATCAATGCTAAAGAATTGGACAAATGAGCAAAGAGTGCACTGTTAACATTTATGGAGTCCTCTGAATGTAGACATTGTGGTACGTCTGCCTATACAGGAAGAGCCAATGCAGGAAAGATGCCTTAGAATGCCAGATGCCACGGAAAATAGTAACTTAGATACTGTAGAAAGGGTACATTCTCTGCAACAATGCCCTCAGCTGAATGGAAACAAGAAGCTTGTATGATAAAGAAGGACCCTGTTGCCTACAACCCCTTGCAGGCAGCCAACCCATCCAGAAGCAACAAGATCCACGCTACACAAATTTTTGACCATGTGCTGTGAGACTCTGGCCAAAGGAATTGTCCTGCAGCCAGGCCTTAAAACTAAACAGACAGCTAACCTCACACTGCGCACGGCCTTCAGACATGAGCAGCTGGAAATGGCCACAAGGCCTAGCCTGTGGCATGCCCTGTGGCCAACTCAATCAAAGGCAGCCAAACCTCCCCGAAGACTGCCAACTCCATTCTATGGACAGTCTTTGGGGCCCAAGCTTCTGTGACAAAAACATATATATTAAGGGAAGGGGGTCAAGCCCCCCTGCCCAAAACTTAACAGGTATCAATGGTTGTCATGGTAAATCTACTTTTATTAGTCAACCATAAACTAATTTGTAACATAGGAGAAAAGAGAGAATTTTACTATTTTGCACTATTTAAATTATGGTGCAAAGAAGAACTTATAAGTCCATTTAAATGCTGTCAAGATGCATTTAATGTTTATAAAAATAGCATTGCATTGTCTGAATTCCAGACATACTTACACAATCTCAATCAAGAAATAGAAGAGAAAACATTATTAATGCAGAAGTTCAATTCGATACTCCATCTACTAATAATAACTCTACTTCGGGGACTGCTGACCCACTTTGACAACCAATTATTGACACTGAAGCTGTGGTTGCCACTGACAAGGTTCTAAATACAATGGACCAATTAATACATAGTAGTACATAATTTAGATAGCTTAGTATATCAACTAAAGAGGGAACTAGAAACTTAAATTACATAAATCATTCTGTAGATCATGGACTTCAACATGAAAATGCAATGTGTGAATGTACTACTGATGAACCTACATTAAAATATGTAAGTGGACAAGCAGTCACAGGGAAAAACTGTGCTATTAAAGTAATTACTACTTATGTGCATAAAGATACTAGCTCTAATTTATCTTGTATCCTCACTGCTCCTTCTGGCTTAGCAGCACATAACATCAAAGGAATAACCTAATATCTACTTTTACTACCCGTGGAGCATGATAAACAAAACTGTAATACTTACAATTAAATGCTGATACAGGCCAAGAACTTGATAGACTGATTAAAAATTAAAATTCATGATTATTACTACCATATGATCATCTTGAACTGAAAATGCTCTAAAGTATGACAGAGTAGTGTAACAGAAATGGTAGTTTTGTCTGAAACACATAGAAACTAAACCAGTGGAGGATTTACTTTGTGTTATATCTAATAACTTAATTTAGATATCACTGTAGTAGTCTTTTAATAACTTACCATGTACTATGAGGTCACCATAAAGGACTATTCAGACATATTACTCTATTGAATCACAATTCTGTCTAAAAAGACATATTAGCACCACAGTACCAGGAGAAGGTACTGCTGGAGGTACAGATGCACCAGGTGTTGGTGGATGTACTAATGGAGCAGAAAATGTTAGAGAATGCTCCTAGAGGAACAGATGCAGCAGGTGGTGGTGGAGGTGCTGAAGAACCAGAAGAAGTTGAAAGTAGGTGTTGTATTACCTGAAGAATTGGTTGCCACCAATGCTCTTTCTTAAGCCTCATCTATCTTCTTCTGATACCTTCTTTCTTCATACACCAACCTTGTTAAATAAATTGCAGGCAGGTATTTTCTCATTCCTGTGGTACTGAAGGAATACTGTTTCATGTTGCCACAATAGATACATTTATTACATAGTTGCATGTAACAAGTCTGGAATTAACTTTTTTCCCCTCCAGGTCGCAAACAAAAAAATCCCATACAATGGAGTCCTCCAGTTTCTTCCTTCGTGTCACTGATTTTTAGAAACTAATTTAGTAAAAATATACAAATTCAATGAAGGAACCAAAGGTTTAAGATTAGTCATAGTTAGTAAAACGTGATTTATCATTTCTATACAAAATCAACTTAAAGTAAACAAACATTAGAAAATCAAAAGTTATGGTTAAAGCTTTATAGTTATCAAACAAAGTTATAATTAACACCCGCCCTCACGGACATTCCTCCAAAGTGTTTTGAACTCACTATGTATGGAGACAAAATTAACATTAAATCTTCCCTCTACCATATTAAGTGTTCTCATAAATGATGTCATTGAAGATGTCTTGAGTGCTGTTATGAATGCTATGATGTAGCATATTATAAGTGATGAAATATAAAAGGGTATAGTCAGTACATGGGGAAGGTGTATGGTATAGTTAATATAGTCTGGCTATCAAGTTGACAGCACTCCGTATAGAGTTGTACAAGTAATAGTAAGTGTTGCTGTACTATAAAGTAACTATAATTTGAATTCTAGTGTTTGTGTAGTTTAAGTTGGTTTTGTATCATATTAATAAATTAGGTTTATCCAACTAAACCTAATCATAAACATTTGTTTTCTTAATTGAATAAAAATGAACATGGGAGGCTCAAAGAAAGAAATAGCGTCAACTTCATTTTCAAGCAGAATGTCCATATGTAAATAATATTACAGAATGTTTCAAAGATGATGTAAACAAAAGTAAAGGTGGAATATATTGCCTTGTGACTGAAGGGGTTCATAAGTGAGAATAGAAATTATTGAAATGGGTAAAGTTCATGCATAAAAAAATATAAGTTACTAAATTATAGGGTAGAATCAGATAGATTTCTTGTGCTAAATAGCATTGCAGGAGCTATGTGATTTGAAGGTTTTCTCTCAAGCCTACTAATGACGCATGAGAAATCCTAAGAAATCAAAATTAAGTAGAATTCATAGGACCAAAGGACATGGCTACACTGGCACAAAAAGATGTGATAAGTAAGAACAACACAGAAGAATGTAAAATTGGAGAGACACCTAAAGGATATATTTAGAAAAATCTCTTCTTCTTTCCTTGATATGATGAAGACTGAATAAAACTCTTCAGAAGGATAGTTTCTATAAATCACAAACTACTTGTGGAAAACATAAGTATAAAAAAGAAAGCGATATAAACAAGCAAAAAGACAAAGGGCCTCATCACGAGTCTAGTGGTCGGACAAGCTGACCTCCAGACTCACAGTGCGGAGACCGCTGTGAAGCTGGCTGTCTCCCCACCAGTCCCATCATAAGGTTTCCACTGGGCTGACCAGCGCTGGCATTAGTCTCGGCTCCACATGGAGCCAAGGACAATGGTGTTGCACAGGGGGCCAACCAGAACCATCGGAAAGCACACTTTCTGCTTTACAGGGTGCTGGACAGGGGGTCCCTACCCTGCCCATGCAATAGGCATGGGCAGGACAGGGGCCCCCTGTGCCCCTAACACTCGTTTACCATCAGCTTTACCATGGCAGTAAGACTTTGATGAAAAGGTTGGCGGGAAGTAGAGTTGCAATCAGCCAGGCAACACTGAATTCAGCGCTGCCCTGGATAAGAAAAACTCAGACCACTGTTAGACCACCAGGAGCCATGTTCCCTGTGGGAATGGTGAACCCCTGGCAGTCCAAACACCAGGGTCATAATGTTGCAGTTGGAAAGCCACAGTTTCAGCAGTGGGTCATTCACCATAAGCCCCTAAGTCTGATCAACCATGAGAACACAGCAACAAACTCAACCTGCTTGGGGAAATGGCAAAACATAGATAAAGTAGTAAAATCTGATTAACTAAAATCACAAATATTGATTCATTCAAATACAAAATGTGCTTGCCATCTATTCCATAACTATGAGCAAGAAATATTTCTAACAGGGAACATTAGATCTCTCGATCCTTTGACATTGGCAGAACAATCCAGAAACTTATACTTATGAGTCTAAAACAAGAGTGATCAAGACTATGAAAATCCACAAAAAGAAACTGCTACACTTGTAGTCACTATTCCAATAGAGGATGACCACAATTAACAGAAAATTGTCTTGAAAATGTTCTAGTAAAATGCCTATGCTGGACTTACCAAATAAATCGATCCATTCCACTCAATCTCTTCATAGCAAAAACTCATTTTCATGATAAATATATAGTAAGGCTTTCAAATTTACTCTAAATCAGAAATAAACTTTTACCTAATTCACAATCAGTTTGTATGTGCATATGTTAGTTTAGTTTCACACATAAGCTTTATTCGGCCGACAGACCATCAAAGCATACAATACAGTACGATATAAATATAAATAAACGTCATAAAATCATAGGAAAATTTAAAAGAAGAAAATAAAATCCATGTTTGCCCGACTAGTAACAATTTCAAATCATTGTAAATAAAAAATACGTATGCGCCATGCCATTACTAAGAACTTACTTACTGCATAAATTGTCACATTTGAATTGTGGCTTTTTAAAATCCTCAAAGCTAAAAAAACATTTCCTTAAGTTCAGTTCTCGACAGATTTTGTGAATCCATTTAAACCTTGGGGTTGAGTAAGCGGGACAGAAAATCATAAAATGTTCTATTGTTTCAGAAGAAGTGCCACATGCAGGACAAATATCAGAGCTTAACTTAGGTCCCCATCTGCTCGTCAAGGCCTTCAAAGGTAATGTTCCAAATCGAAATCTGGCATACAAGCTTTTGCCTAGTAAGTGAGGTATTATATCTAGATATAGTTCGAACTCTGGGTACCATTTAAAGTCAATAAACAAATTAGGTAAATGACCATTCGATTTTTGAGAAATGTAATTATTACGTATGTGGGACCAGTAAGCTCCCTTCAATACTTTAACATGGGACTTCACAAGTTGCTGGGGATTCTCCCAAAAGTTCCTCAATCCCAGCGTGCAAAGCCAGCCGGATACGTGTTTGATCCATGGAATTGACGTAGAGTTAGGGCTTTTTAACAATTCTAATAGAGAAAACTTATATATGGCCAGTTCGGGAACTACCCAAAGCCTCACTCAATATACTAGAGGCCGTAAGATAATTAAATCAGCTATTCGTTTAAACCCTAGGTCTAAAAATAGGGGGGTTAATGGGGTACTAGTAGGGCAAGCACATAAAGCCCGTGCAAAGCTATTCTCAGTTTTGGTTATCCTACTATTATCTGCCATGCCCCAAATCTCTGCGCCGTAGACAGCAGCACCCTGTGCCTTAGCCACATAAATCTTTACTGCTGGAGACACAACTTTAGCGATCGTATTCCTATAGAGGCGCAATATGGATGCTGCCCGATGTTGCAAAAGCCCAGCACTCTTGCCAACTTGTTCCTCCCAAAGGAGTGTATCTGTAAGTCTCACACCCAAGTAATCAATGGAGCTAACCTGGTCCAAAATGGCTCCATCTAACCTAATAGTGCATTTCTTACGAGGGCCAGAGCGAAGCACCATCAATTTCGTTTTCTTCAAGTTCAGCTCTAAACCAAAATTCCAGCAGAATGATTTAAATCTGTCCACAAGAATTTGCAACCCCATAGGGGTTTTTGAAATCAATAGAGAGTCATCCGCAAAAAGGAGAATTGGAATTTTCTGATTGACTAGTGTGGGAGCATCGTTCTGGCATGTCATTAGTTCTTTGACCACCTCGTTGATGAATAAAGAAAACAGAAGTGGTGCAAGCACACATCCCTGACGGACACCTCTTTTAATGGGAAATTTATTAGTCAATTCACCTTGTTTACCCCATCTTACTTGTGCGTATGTGCCTTCGTGCATGCGTATTAATAGATGGATAATATCAGGTGGTGCCCCTATTTTGTATAACACTCCCCAAAGCTTATCTCTTGGGACCAAATCAAAAGCAGAACGTAGGTCAACAAAAATGACGTATAGAGTTTGCTTTGCCAAGACTACATATTTCCAGTGTAGCACGGTCAACCTGAAAGCCTGGTCAACCGTGCTAACTCTAGAGCGGAACCCTGCCTGGAGCGGTGAAAGGATCTGCTGCTCCGACACGCAGTTCGACAGTCTAACTAGCAACTGGTTAGCAAAGATTTTTTGTAAATTGTCGATTAAGCTGACCGGTCTGTAATTGATTGGAAGATTTACATTACCCTTTTTGTAAATTGGGATAATTTCTGCGCCCTTCCACGTCTCAGGGATCTGTCCTCCTTTTGTGATTTTATTTGACAGTAGATTGATATACCAGGTCCATATAGATGGCTCTGATTTATAAAGGTCGCCTGGAATTTTATCAGGACCTGGGGCTTTACCTGACTTTAAAGAGTTGATAGCCTCTGCAGTTTCTTCTAGGGAGAAACAAATATAACTCTCAGGGTTATATGGATTCCCATCAGGTGGAGAAGTGGCATGGTTAGCATTTTGTAAAATTAGAGGGTCTAATCCCAATTTATCACAGTCAACAGCCCCAGTGGAGATAGTTCCTTCATACAAGAGAGAGAAGTGCTCCACCCAAGTTCTGGGTTGAATGTGGTTCCTTAGAATAGACCTACCCCCTCTCTCGTGCTTCGTCAGCAGTTCCCAAAAGAGCGTATTGTTGTTTGCTTTTGTAGCATCTAACAAATCCTGCCAAATAACATCTTCCCAGGTTTTCTTTGATTGCAAAATTGTCTTTTTATACACACATCTTGCTTGTTTGATCGCCCCCGTGGACCCAGCCTTTATGACTTTTCTTAGCTCGGTCTTAGCCTTTATACATGCATCATTAAACCATCTACTGTTAGATGAACCCCCGTGTTGCCGGCTTACCAAGGCTGCCTTATTGTAAAAAACACTTTGAAGTTTGACCATCATATTTTCGTGGATATCAAGAAGTGGGATAGCTTCTGGCTCGAGGTCTTCGTAAGCTGACAGATTATCTAAGAACACTTGATAAATCTTACATAGCAGATAGGGGTTTGACATGACTTTGGGCCACCTCACCTTCGTATTAGCATTATTTAAAATAGGGGGAGGGACCATTAATGGTTGTGTATTCGAGGTTCTACCAAAGATATTCCCAGAGAGGGTAAGCAACAGTGGGGAGTGATCACTCTCGCATCTTGAATCTACCCTCATGTCAAGCAGCAGTGGCCAAAGACGCACATCCACCAAAAAATAATCAATTACACTGGCCACAGAACCTCGTAGAAATGTCGGTGCAAGATTTAAATCAGAAGGAGTACGGCCATTGCAGGCCCTTAGGCCAAACTTTAAGCATAAAGTAGCGAGCTGTGCTGCGACACGAGAGCGTGGAGGATAATTATCACCATCCAATTGTGCAATCCCCCATAATTCGTCCTCTTCCACAGTTATGTCACTAAGAAATGCTGAGGGTTCAAAGGTGCAATTTACATCCCCTGCAATAATTAAATAGGAATTAGTTTGTATCGTGTCTAAAAAATCAGAAAGTAGAGTTAAAATATGTGATTCTGTACCACGTGCAACAGAACGGGCATAAACATTGATGAGAGTTATGTTAAAATTTTGATGAAAAGAAATTTGTAAGCCCATCAAATCGGGACAATCAAATTCTAAAACCTTATAGTCACATTGGAGCTTTGAATTTAGAAGAATTAAAAGTCCCCCTTTCGCTCGACCAGTTGTTTTCTCTGATGGCTGTGCAGGGATATTAAAAGAGAGAAACCCATCCATACTTGATTGGTCCTCAACCCAGGTTTCTTGGAAAAGACACACATCTTGAGACTCTATGTAGGCAACCCAGTCCACATCATCCAGTTTCCTAGCAAGGCCAGCAAGATTCCAAGTCATGATGGATAACCCATTAGTTCCCGTTACAGTCCCATGTTTGGAGGGTAGAGCATCCTTATAATTCGGCTCATTAACATGATCTTCTCTGAATTGTCCATTATGGATGCCACTAAAGTATCCTGATTGACGGCTTCCTGGGTGGAAGATAGTCATACAGAACCATGATGCAAAGATACGCCTTCCTCCCTAGAGCCTGTCTCATTAACATTGGCTATGGGGCCAGACACATCAGCCTGTTTTGAGTCAATTAGATTAGAGACTAGCCTAATGCCTCCTCCTTTTAGCTCCTTGTGCTGTCCCTTGCGTGCAACAGAGTCAATAAGTTGGTCAGCCAAAAATTTATCCAAAAACACAATCATAATTACATCAAGATTTGACCCAGAGGGGCACCATCTTTCAGTTTTTAGAATGTCTGAACGTATAACTGAAAGGCATCCCTGCCGACTGCGCAGCCAGTGAATAACCTTATTAAGTCTAGACTCGTGGCCCTCAACAGACCTGGGTGGCAGCTTTGGGACATTGGTTAGGAAAAGAGTGTTGGTTCTGTGTCTAGGACCGATACTATTTGGGGACGCATCTAGAGCGCTATTCATTCTTCGGGAAGAGAAAGTGCAAGCTGGGTCCTTAGTTTGAGGGTATGCAAGTAACTTTCTATTAGCTAGAAATGGGCTATCCCTATTTTTTAATATATTGGTAGAAGGATTTTGCCTCGTAGTGGAATGACAATTCGAAGGGGGAAAGAAGCTACTGATATGTTCTTCCCCATTCCTTATCTTATCTCCACTGAGGGAAGTACTGTTGCCCCCAGTGTATTTATTTTTAGGATGGTTGATGCGAGAAGATATGTTACCTTCTGTGGCCCTCCTATTGGCTCCTGATCTCTGGGCATGATAAGTTGGCCCCTCACATGTATCACCTCAGCTGTCCCAGGGGCCGCACAGACTCGCATCACAGGGCAGGAGCCCTTTAAATCGGAATAGCGCTCCCGCCGCGCTTTCACCTCAGCTGTCCCGGGGGCCGCACAGACTCGCATCACAGGGCAGGAGCCCTTTAAATCGGAATAGCGCTCCCACTGCGCTTTCACCTCAGCTGTCCCGGGGGCCGCACAGACTCGCATCACAGGGCAGGAGCCCTTTAAATCGGTATAGCGCTCCCGCCGCGCTTTCACCTCAGCTGTCCCGGGGGCCGCACAGACTCGCATCACAGGGCAGGAGCCCTTTAAATCGGAATAGCGCTCCCGCCGCGCTTTCACCTCAGCTGTCCCGGGGGCCGCACAGACTCGCATCACAGGGCAGGAGCCCTTTAAATCGGAATAGCGCTCCCGCCGCGCGGGATGCGTGCGGGCGCGCCCGGGCGAAGACCGGGCCAAGACGGGCCCATCTACGCCCGTCTTCGACCGAATGAGGCCGGGCCGGGCCCTGTTTCTTTACCCCTCAATTCAGATTCTGGAGCCTGATTTGGGCTAAAGCCATAGTTTGTCTGCTAGAAGGAGCATCTTGCTGTCAAGAGACCGGGCACAACCTCAGTCTCCAGGTTATATCTTCCTGTTGTTTTCTATTTCTATATTCGGATTATGGGGAAAAGAAAGGCTGTTGACCCACCGGCTCCATTGGAAGGTATAAAAAAGCAGAAAAAGCGACCTAGGAAATCAACTATTAAGGCTGCTCAAGGGGAACCGAAATCACTTGATGAGATCGATCTACTTTTCGAGGAGGTGGAGGCTATACTTAATAGTGAACTATGTACCCACGGCCTCTTGCCCCCGAAGAAGCCTCCACTCCAACCTAAAAAGATCCAGGAGTTTTTCACTAAGAATAGAAAAATTCGATCAGCAATTTCTGGGGGCTCAACAGATTGCGTAGGGAAGTCATCTACTGCTAACACCACTGTTTCCTCACTCCAACAGGGTATCGTGGCTCGTAGCAGTATCTCCAATCCTTCACAATCTCAGGGGATTCTGCAAGTGGAGGAAATAGAACGTATACCCCTACCATTGAGTCCTGAGATAAGGTTGGCCCCTAATATTCTATGTAAAAATCGTTTTGAGCTTCTGTCTGAGGAAAATGATCTGGTTGAGGCCCACGACCCCTATACAGTTGTTATAGCTACTGAAGCTGCTGCCACCTCCCCTCCTATTACTATTGATATGTTCTCTGAGTTGTCTGCCAGTGTAGCTAAATTGCCCTTAATTCTCCAGAGGGTAGACGAAATTAAGGAATTAGTATTGCAGATAACTAAACTGATTCAGGGGAATATGGCTCATCAATTGGGATGCAAATGTCAGAAGTCAGAGACAGAAGGGGTAGGTGGAACTTTGGTAGTAGATTCTGCTACATCTAATGCTAATACATGCATATGTTAGTACTTCTACAGCGCAAACCTAGGTCAAGTGCAAAGGAGCGCTGAACAGATGGCTTGGACCTAAAGACAATACTGTCACTTGGGTAAGGCTTTTTGCTATTTACAAAACCCATTTTGTGATTCACTATGGACCTATCAAATTGTAAAATTGATTAGGAAATGTATGATTAATAGCATTTTGGAAGACGTGTATTAAGCGTGTCCCTTTATAATTGTGATTTGGAATCACATAAATCAGTGGACTGCAATTCTGGTTGCATACCACTGAAAATGTATTAAATCTCAAAGGACTAATTTGTTATCTTGAATCCCATTCCCCTTGTTGGGTTGTTTGGGAGCTGGCAGAGCCAGCGGTCTGCAGGACCACTGCCAAATCTCAAACAAACTTTTTATTTTAAAAAAAAAAGTACATTTTCTTTTTAATTGCTGCCTTCCATCTTCTAAGGACAACAGGCTGCATTTTCTTTAAAAAGTTAGTTTTATTCAGAAATGATCTCAGACATGGTTTATCTTCTGGCTCTAGCAGGCACCACCTCTGTAATGGCCTACAATCACAGTGAGTGACAATTTTCATGAATTTTCTACCACTTTTTGCAAATAGATTCTTAGTACATCTGGCCATAAGATACATATCCAGCTTTATCACTGCTTTTTACAAGTCACAATTGATTGAGACATTATACCAAGATTGCAAAATATGGACTGTCAAAGGCAACATAACAGACGTCACAAGCGATTATCTGTTTTCTTGAAACTGCCCAATGTCATAATCAATAATACAGATTTCTTTGAATAAAATTGTAGAGAGATTATTAGGAACATATCACTGAAAAGTTAATGTAAATATTTTAAAAGTTGTACTTATTTTATCTGAGAGAAGAGTACAACCTCTTCTTATTGAGAAAGCACTTGAAACTGAATTGTTTATGTCAGCATTTGGATAACATTTGGACCATAGTGGGCAACTGTTGTTCCTTTTAAGAAAATGTGACTCAATCTTAAAATAAGTTAACACACCCAACCACCTGAACAAAAAAGGGAAAATTTACTGGAAAAACAAACACAAAAAAACTCATGCTATCAGAGCCAGTCAATAATGCAACGGAATGGTAGCGCAAGACACAGGGTCTCAGAGTGAACAAAGAAGGCCCCTGTACTACTACTAGATTATAAATAGCTGCCCCATACCTCTTTATCTTCAGCATGTACCACCTAGGCACTACCTGTTTGATCTCTCTTTGTACACGTTCTATATACTTACACAGGTTTCATTTGTGAGCTGCAGCATAATGAATTAGGAATGTGATTGTTAGACCTAAAACCCTTTGATGGTTGTTCCCCAAATATTTTGCCTCCATCCCTCCTGTTTTACTGAATTAATCTTCGTTGGCCATCGGGCAGGTAACTAGTGCTAAAGTGCTTGTGCTCTCTCCCTAAACATTGGGAAAGTTGCCTACACCTAATTGGCACATTTAATTTACATATAAGTGTGAGAGAACGAGGCTGATTGCAGAGGCCCCGTAACTTTTTGCCCCCATTTTCCTCTTTTTGCTAGTGTCCTGGGTACTGCTAACCAGTCCCAGGGCCTGTGTTCTGTTTAAAATCAGTATGCAAATTAAGGTAATTATAATTGGCTAAGTCAATCTATCTATAAGTCCCTGGTATATGGTAGGGAATGTAGGTTTAGGGAACATAACATAAGTAGTGCACCCATAGGTGCAATGCTGATGTGCCCAGTGTCATTTTAAAGGCAGGCCTGCCTTGCTGGCTGATTTTAAATTAAAGTTACATGCAAATTCGACTTTGGAATTAAAAGTAGTTCCAAAGTCTTAAACTACTTTATTTTTACATAAAGGTCACTCCTAAGGTGCGCTCTATGTGCCTCTAGGGCTTGGTGCCATGTAACTATAAGCAGGGACCTTATAAAATAGTTTTATAAGCCCTGGTGAGGTAAAATAGCCACATTTGTTTTTCCCTCATTGTAGTGAATGACCTCCATAGGCTAGAATGGGGAGACTTTATTTTAATTTAAAAAATCCCCTTAAGTAACAGATGAAAGACGTTTGGTATCAAATTAATTGTTATAATAAATCCCACAACTTTTAGTTGTTGGATTTATTATAACTTTTTCAGGTAAAGAGCTTTAAACTTTACCTGAAAAGTTGCCAACTTCAGCCCTGCAGTATTTTTGCTGCTGTGTTCTGATTGGCCAGCCACTGGCAGCCTGGCCAGGCTGCCTTGATGAGGTGTGAAGTGGCCTGGCTCCACACAAAGAGATGTGCCTGGGGGAGGAGATCTCCCCTCAGCAGATGGGGAAGCAGGAAGGGCGGGGGCTGCCAAACTGGTCTTCAAAGGCAGAGAAGGGCATTTTGGAGCAACCCAGCAACACCATCACATCCTGAAAACCCAGACAATTAGTTGTCCCCTTGATTAGATTAGGGGAGTGCAGGAGAGGGGTGTGTTTAGGATTTTTAGCCACACCAGCGGGTGGGCTCAGCCAGATGTAACCTCCAAAAATCACTTTCAGCGATGATGGGTTTTTGAGGAATGTTGCTCCCTGGGATTGATTTTTGCCACACTTCCCAGGAAGTGGTCATCACAGGAGGAAGGACCCTGCCCCTGATTGGAGAACCAGAACCCCCCTGTTTTTCACCCAGGAGCAGGGATAGAACTGGCAGACCTGCACCTCAGTTCCCTACCAGATCCCTACCAGGAAGAACTACAGAAGAAGAAGGACTGCCTTGCTGGACCCCTGACCTGCACCTGGGCACTGCACTCTAAAGGACTGCACCAGCTGCACACTTGGGCTTCAGCACAAGAAGGACTTTGCCTGGTTTCAGCTGGTTCAAGGAGGGACTCCCTGTTTACTACAGGTGAAAAATTGCTAACCAGAGTCCCCTGCACCAACTCCTGAAGAAACCAACCAGCTGACCACTGTCCAGTAGCCAAAAAGGAGTTTGCACCAGGTGTAGTCTGGGAATTGTAGTCCACACCCTCAAGGAGCATCTCACAGCTTCTGGAACCTTGGGGTGAACTGTGGACCTCAAAATAACCTTATAAGAACATCTGAAAGAAGATCCATAATTTTGGAGAAGTTTGGAGAACTTTTGGAAAAAAGCTCCATAGAGGGACAGACCTGTTGCTGCACCTCTAGCCGGCTCGCCTCTACTGGGGCCCGGCCTGACTTGCAGGTTCATCCCTGTGAAGAAAATCTCGGAAAAAGAGACTAAGGCGCTCATTCTGAGGGACCGCGGATGCACCGCCAACAGGCTGGCGGTGCATCCAGGCCAATTCTGACCGCGGCGGTAAAGCCGCGGTCAGAAAAGGGAAACCGGCGGTTTCCCACCGGTTTTCCCCTGGCCTGAAGAATCCTCCATGGCAGTGCTGCAGGCAGCGCCGCCATGGACATTCCGACCCCCTTCCCGCCAGCCTGGTTCTGGCGGTTTTGACCGCCAGAACCTGGCTGGCGGGAACGGGTGTCATGGGGCCCCTGGGGGCCCACAAACATTTTCAGTGTCTGCATAGCAGACACTGAAAATCGCAACGGGTGCAACTGCACCCGTCGCACCCTTTCCATCCTCGTGGAAGTGGGATTCCCGCTGGGCGGGCGGCCTTCTGGCGGTCGCCCGCCAGCCCAGCGGGAAACTCAGAATGACCGCCGCGGTCTTTTGTCCGCGGTACGGTCTTCTGGCGGTTCCCGCTTGGAGGGCGGCTCCCGCCGCCCGCCAAGATTAGAATGACCCCCTAAGTCCGACCGTAGGAAGTTGACCGGGACCTCGGAGCCAGCGTATCCGAAAAGGGCTCCACGGACATCAGATCAAGCTTCAGGTTTTTTCCTGGTCGAAATATTTTCACCTCGAAAAAACGACTAAGTCCAAAGGTAAAAATCTCCACCGAGAGCTCCTGCAACGCGTATCTGAGGAAGAGGTCAAGGAGGTCGGATTGGACTTGCAGGTTTGTCCAGTTGAAGAAAATCTCCAGAAAAACTACAAAGTTCTAAGGTAAACTTTGGACCGAGGCCCCCGCGGGCTGTAGCCGAACCGGGCTCCATCGAGGTCGGCCTTAGACTTTGACTTTGCCCCAGTCGAAGTGCGGCCAGATGACCAGATTGGTGCTTGTTGTTTCTATGCGCTAGAAAGCAATAACTCTTTAAAAATTCATATCTCCGGTTCCCCTAATCCAATTTTTTTCATTTTGGTGTAATTTTTTATAAATTGATTTTGGATTTTTAAACAGTTTCCTGTGTTTTATTTAATTACTGTTTTGTGATATTTGAATGCTTTACGCTTTTTCTCCTAAATTAAGCCTTGTTGCTTGTTGCTAAGCTACCAAGGGTTGAGCTGGGTTTAATTTACTGAGACCTAACTGGATCTAAGTGGAGGTTAGTGGCTTATTGCTAAGTGTAGGTACTTACCTGCCATTACTAAAAACCCATTTTCCAAGAATAAGCTCCTAGTAAATGGTATTACATGTACCCAGAGCCTGTAAATGAAATGCTATTAGTGGACCTGCAATACTCAATACTCATTGTGCTGCCCACTAAATTAGCACTTTAAAACATGTCTCATGTCTCCCCCGACAGCCTGTAGTGCAGGGTTAAACTGCCATTTCGACTGGGCAAAATGAAAATTTTGCCAAGCCTAAACCTTCCCTTTAAAAACGTATAAGTCACTCCTATGTTAGGCTCCAAAGGTAATAGGTCATGGTACATGATATGTAAAAATTACATCATGTGGGTTCAGGTTTTACATGTCCTAGGAGTGAAAAACTCTTAACATTGTTTTTCACTATTGTAAGGTTCTACCCCTCCCATAGACTTGCATTGGGTTGTCTTATTACTTTAATAAGTGCTAACTTTGAATTGGGAGCAGGTATAAAGGTACTTTATGTTCTCTCTAAATTGTAATTCAAAATCCTCTTTAATGGTAAAGTGTGATTTTAAGAAACAGTTGTAAAAATCACACTTTTAGAAAGTGTGCCCAAATCCATTGTGCCTTCCTGCCAGTAGACTGGGACACGTGTCTCTGCTATTGTAGGGTGTGACTTGCTGCCAGGCAGTGAGACAAAGGAGACTAGGTGTGGATAGGAGGGATCACTCTGCCAGGATGGTTCTGGGAGGGACTGTATCTAGCCCCACTTACACTTCAAAGGTCCTTGCCTTCTCCACTCACAAAGGAGCGTTACACAAGGCCTGCTCACCCCAGACATTTTGGAGCCATGGCTGCAAAAGGAAGAAAGGGAGGAAAAGGGTGCATCTCTCACCCAAAGATGGCACTGGGAATAAAAGGTTGCACTCTCATACCCCAAATCAAAACACCTCTGCACCTGTGTGACTCAGAAGAAGGACTGCACTGCTGCACAGCTGCTGGAATGACTGTCTTGCTACAATGCAGCCTGAAGATGAAGATCTGCCCCATGAACCTAAGACCACCAGGGTAATTCCATGGGCTAGCTGGATGGGCTCCTCTTGTGAGCAGCAAGGACACAACAAGGTCCAGAGACTATGCAGCTTAACTGCCTGGTGTTGCTGGTCAATGCTGGAGTGAGTCCTAGCCCCAAAGTGGTACACCCCCCCCCCCCCCGGGGGCCTAGAACCCTGGTGTGGTGCTAAATTTGCCTCCTGCTATTAAAACCTGAAACCTAGGACTTAAAAAACAATTTCCAGTATAAACTTCTCTGAGAATTGACAGGAGACCGGGAACTACCTGCAAGCTGATCTGTCGAAGGTGCATTACTGGTGGAACTTACTTTGTTACAGATCCTACTACATTTTTATCCACAGAAACAAATCCTCTTCAGCAGAACATCTCATTATTGGCATCCAGCCTTATAGACTGACTGTCCCCACCTAAAGTCCTTTGCCTGTCCCTCTGGAGGAATCAGAGATCCAGAAAAACATTTGAATCCGAAGGTCAAATTCTTCAGCGGCCTTGACTACAAGCAACACCCACATCAGTGACAACAGCCTCCTTGGGGTGGATTCCAGTCGTCTTCGACTTGGAGTTTTTCCTGCCCTTGTTGATGGCTTCTCAGAGACCTCTTCCAGTGGTGCCTCGTAGTTGATGACGTATCTTCAGATACTGTCTTGTGCCTTCGCCTGCTGAGATTCTACTTTCTCAAGAACATTTGTGAAAATTCATCGAAGTATGAATGTAATTTGAGACTGGGCCCAATCTACCTCATGTATTCATTCATTTTTATTTTACTTAATAAAAAATGTACTCGATTTTTTTAAGTTGGTTTAGGACTTTTCTTGTGTTGTGTTTCATTTTATTGCTTTTTGTGTGCTTCATAAATACTTTACACATTGCCTGTAATTTAAGCCTGACTTCTTTTGTACCAAGCTACAAGTGGGTTAATCACATTTTAGTTTATTGACCTGTTATAGCTCACCTTGAAAAGGATTGGGTCTATTATTTGAGTGGAGCTTCCATCCCTCTCAACTAATAAGCCAATTCCTTACAGTGATCACTTACACTTACAACTTGACAATGCATAGCCCATCAAAACAGTTTTTTAACATAGAGCTCTATGTAGGCTTGGGCAAGACTTTTTAACGTGCCATACATTTTATAAAATGTAATCTTGACACATTTTATAAAGCACTTCAGTAGTTTGAAAGAGAGTCCCATCACTAATCAGTAGGTAACAGGTTCTCTATAATTTGTATTATCGAGTGCTCATGATTTGTCTCAGAAATTATTGGTGCTCATTACATCCAGGAATCAGTTTTTACCAGACTCTCTAATTTGAGAGTCCTCACAGCTCTTCATTTTGATTTGTGTTGACCTGCCCAAGTAGTTTCTCTACATGTTCCATGCTATTTGCACCAGACTTATTGCAGTCTAAAGAGGCAGAAAGGGATGTCTTTCCTTTGTACTTCACTCATATGATTATCTCTGATATTTAACGTGACTTAGGGGTGTTTTTGGGCATTTCCCAATAACAGGGCCTTTGTGTACACAAATACAGTTGGGTTCAGATGGAGAAAGGATGGTCCTTCTTTCTAGGATACCTCCTACTTTGGCTGCTGTTGCTGATAACTCTGAATGGAGTGTCCACTACCTGAATCTGAACGATGAGCGACGACTGAATGCAGCTATGAATGAGAAAAGGGTGCACACAGCAGTGGAAAAATGATAGACTTGCAAAGGAATACAGCGGTGAGTGGAAATGAGGCGGTAGTACCGCCTACAGGCGGGTGGTACATACCGCCATGTTATGAGAATGGCGGGTTGGCTACAACCAACCCCCCACTTCTCCACTCATACCGTCATGGCGGTAACAGCCACAGGCCTGATATGTCAATCTCCAGCCCGGTGGCTGGTATAGTACCACCAACGGCATTATGAGCCTGCCTACCACCATGGTTTTCGTGGCATTAGCAACGCCACAAAAACCATGGTGGTAGGCCCTACCGGTGACAGGGAATTCCTTCTCTGTCCCCTTCAACACACATGTGACAACCTCCACCCCCAATCCATACTCCCCCCACCCCCTCTGATCCTCACACTCCCCCACCCCCTCCGATCCTCACACTCACCCCACCGCCCCCATACACACTCACATTCGCAGACACGCACCACTCACCACGCATACCCCCTATCACTCACACTGCCATTCACACATTCATATATGCATACTTCCAGACATGCTTGCACACATTCTTACACACAATCACACTGACATGCAGGCATGCACTCACTTTACCATTCTTACACGCATTCACTCACACACATACACCCACGAAAACAACACAACACACACAGACGCATTCACACACACACACTCACACATTCATGCACACACTCAGACACAACACAACACCCCCCATGCTCCCACACCTTCCCCAGTCGGAAGCCCGACTTACCTTTGTTGAGGAGGTCCTCCGGCACCGAACGGGAAAGGGCACTGCTACCGCCAGCGGCGCCCCGCCAGTAGAACTCCGCCAGGCCAAATCACAGGTGATGATATGGCTGGAGGCGTTTTAATGGAATGGAGGTGCTGGTGACAGCAGCGCCACGTTACCATCATCTGCTAGTATGATCACTGCCAGATTTCCGCCCTTCTTGTGTCGGACGTCTGGCAGTGATCATAATATGGTGGACGGATGTGAGCCGCAGTGACGGTATGTTGGCAGCCGTCACCGTGGCAGTAGGCGGTTTTTACCGCCATTGTTATAATGACCACCTAAGTCCATAGAGGGGCAAGTAAAAACATGTATGCAGGTCAAATTTTGCAAAATTTACAAATTAGCCCTTTACGTGAATTTGACAAAATTTAATGTGATTTCACAAGCATGAATCTTCTCTATTGTCACTTACCATAGAGTGGTTGAAACATAAAATGTGTCATGGACACCAGGCATTTTCTCCTTGAATCAGTCTCCTGCCAACATGTTGCGTGACTTGCATAAATTCTATACCCTTGTTTTAAATTTTCATGTGTGATTCAGGCAAACACATCTTACAAAATGTCACATAATTTCCACAAATGTCCTGAAATTTGCCAAAAACATGATTATATACACCAACAAATAAACGATGAATTACTGTACTATTGAGAGGTGGAATGAGATAGGTCCTGTCTCTTTTCTTACTGATAAAGACAAGCATTATATTTCCCGGAATCGTTTATTGGTTCTGTAGGATTTGGTTAAAAAACGAGTGCTTAATAAGTGCTCGTTGTTGCAGATGGTGGTTACCAGCACTCATTTTCAGGAAACATGATTGTTTTTTCATCCACCGACTATGACTTAGACAAAAACGGGGCGATGAAAGCAGTACATTGACAAAAAAGCTTGGCTGTTTATATGAACAATCGGGCTACATACTTTTTCCAGGGATATCATTAAATTGGAATTGGCCCATGCTCTTTAATATTTCGAAATATTTTATTTTTGTACTTTTATGATAATGTAAAATCCTAATACTGGCCGGAGTCTAGTAACTTTGTTATTCAACTTTGAAAACAGGACGTTTTCATGTGTATGAATATGAAAACAATGGGAGACACTGAACTGGAATCAAAAATAATAATAGGCTGAAAGTAACGAGTTGTGTTACACAGCTTACCACCAGCACTGAAATGCCTGAAGTAGTTTTCTTTTGTGAATAGAATGCACAAACAGAAAATCACCTCTGCAAGCATAAGAGAATGAAATGAAGAAGCTGAAGTCTGCAACAAAACTGCATTTCAGATATTATTGGATCAGGGCCAAGGTTGGAAGAGCTCTGAATTGCCGAGTTAGTGAAACAGCAGCAGACGTTAACGTGCTTTGTAAAAAGCTGAGCCTTCACGAAGGGATACGCTCAAATATGCAATTCTCACCTCCAAACTCCCTATGGAGTCAGCCAAACAGAGTAATGCTACATATGTAAGCCAAGCTCTCTCCCTCTTTCTTTCTTTCTCTCTCTCTCTCTCTCTCTCTATATATATATATATGTGTCTTTTTTATTTTGGATTCGCTTGATGCCTTGTTTAAGGAAATTGAAAGAATTGTGGTCAAAGAAATAACTGAGGAAAAACACAACTTTAATCGTACCCGGACTGACAGACAGCAGTGCCCTAAATAATTAAACAAAAGGATCTACTTGCAACAGCATAGAAGTGCAGCTAACAAGGATATCCTTCAAACAGAAGAGGAAGCGTGAAAGATGAAAAGCAGAAGATGCATCCATTCGTATCTTCAGCCTTCCAAAGAGCAGTGGATTAGTGACACAGGACTCCCTTTCTACCACCCATTATTTTAGTTGTGATGGTAATGAAGGTGGCATTGCAAGGCCATGTATGTGTACGTCCTAAAAGTAATGCATTGATTTATCTGACAATAAATATTAATGGTGGATGTACACTCTTTTATTCTAACAAAGTCACTTTTTATCACATTTTGTCACTGTGTGTTATAGTCTCCGAAAGAGAAGGAAGCTCTATCCGATTTTCGCTTTTCTGAATCAAACTGTGTATTGATTTATGGGGAATGGAAAACTGCTACTAGAGTTGCACCTCTTGGGCTTTTCAGAACGAAGGGCCAGATGTAGCAAAGGGTTTTGCCCATTCTGTGTCTATGGGAAAATGTGTTCGTACATATGGCCCGAAGTTCCGTTACTTATTGGATTCATTGCCCAATGCACAGGAAAAACACACAAGTTGAATGGAATTAAGAGAACTTAATTTTTAATGACATCAGGTTTTTTAAAGTCAAAACATTAAGTACAGTTCAATGTAGACACTAAGGGGGTCATTCTGACCTTGGCGGTCCATGACCGCCATGGCGGAGGGCGGCGGAAGCACCGCCAACAGGCTGGCGGTGCTTCCTGGGCGATTCTGACCGCGGCGGTAAAGCCGCGGTCAGAAAAGGGGAGCCGGCGGTTTCCCGCCGGTTTCCCGCTGGCCCAGGGAATCCGCCATGGCGGCGCTGCTTGCAGCACCGCCATGGGGATTCCGAGCGCCTTCCCGCCAGCCTGTTTCTGGCGGTGTCCACCGCCGGAACCAGGATGGCGGGAACGGCTGCCTTAGAATGACCGCCTAAGTAACGGACCTTGTTATTGGCAGGGGGTCCACCAGGTCATTAGAGGCTAAGGATTCCCTCTTAGAGGACTGCCTGCATTAGTTAGTTATCTTGTAGGCCATGTGGACGTCTCTAACGGCTTTGTTACTGCTGCTTGTTCGGCTGTTGACGAGAAACAAACCCCTGTTGCTAGAAAACAAAAAAAACAAAAAACCTGAGAGGCCTGACATCCACAGTGTTTTGTCCTTGCAAGGCAGGGCCATTAACTGATTTCTCCTGCTGGTGATAACCATGTCTGTTCTGGGCAGGGGAATCTGGTGATGGTCACTATGTCCTGAACAGAGTGGCACACTGGATACTATGGCCTTGAAGCCCTCTGGTGGACTGGCCACTTAGTCAACAGTTTGGACTGGCAGAGCCGGCAGAGGAATTGTAGCATTTAATAAAGTACTAAGCTTGTAAAAGTTCACTCTATCTCCTAAGTGTTGTAGTGCTGGAACTGTCCTTGCCAGTTCCTGAAAATTATAAACACATGAATGGAATATCCTGGGGGTCAAATATATTTCTGCAATAATTGTAAGGCTCACTCTAATTTTATAGCATGTTGTTAGAAATTGGGTTTCTGGTTGACAGAGATGTGCAGCCGGTCCAAGCAGGAACCACAACCCTAGTCCGGGTATGTCAGATATGCACCATAAATGAAACTGTGCTCAGCTTCTGGCAGCTTGGCACAGAGCAGTCAGGCTTAACTTGAGATGCAAATGTATAAAGTATTTGTGCAACACTTCAAACAGTAACTAAGTGAATAAAACACAAAATGACTGGATGCCAATCTAGAGAAACAGTTTATACTTTTATGAACAAAACAAGACCAAAAGAACAAATATCCAATAAACAGATCTTGAGATAATAAAACTGTAGTGCTTAAAAGTGTAATGCGCCAACTGGGTCTATCGGGTTGCACAAGACCAGGGTAAATCCAAAAGTTCTAGCTGACCACAATGGACTGCGAGTAGGATACAGGGACCAGCCTTGGCCGGCTGAAAAGCACATTGCCTCTTGGATGAGTCGAGGCCAAGATGCAAGTAGTAGAGGAGGTGATGAGTCGTCATCAATTCTTCAGATGTAGATGATGCATCAGTTCCAAGCAGTGCAAAGGTGGAGAGGCATTGAAAGCTGGAGATGATATGCTTTGAAGCCAGCAATAGGCTATCCATGATGCTCGTGACAGCGGTGATGCATCGAGGGAGTTGCACCAATTCCGATCGGTGCAACAGAAGTGATGTGCCATTCCGGTAGTTGCAGCATTCCAGACCCACTTCCAAGGGCTGAGGACTGGATTGGCAACACAGGTTGATGAGGAGTCTTTGATGCCCTGCATACTTAGAACAGGGGCAATCCAACATGCTCTTGTAGTTATTCTGGGTTCAAGTGAGATGGGTCTAGTTGTTCCTCAGGAGGACAGAGTGTGGCAGGGCAACACAGAGGAAAAACAGTTCTTCCAGAGCAGCAGTCCAAAGGGGCAGTCCTTGTAGCAGCACACAGTGCTTCCTCCTGGCAGAGGTCTTCACAGGTCCAGCTCTGTACAGAATTGGTAGGGACAGAAGTCCAGTTCTTATACCCAGTGGTGCCTTTGAAGTGGGGGAGACTTCAAAGAAGGCTTTAGAAGTGCACAGAGGTCCTCTCTTCCTGCCCTGGCTCCAGACTCCTTCTGGGTGTTATGCAACCCATTATGTGGGGACCGGAGACTGTCTTTTGGGTGTTAGTATGAGGCTGTGCCTAGCTCCTCCTTCCCTTCCTGCTCGGACAGCGCATCAGGATGATGATGGTCCATCAGTCACATCTAAGCTCCCTTTGTGTGTGGCTGTCTAGAGGAATGCACAAAGTCTAGCTGTCATCCAGACGTGCATTAGATACAGGCTTCAGACACACAGGGCCTAAAGCAGAAAAATGCCAACTTTCTGAAAGTGGCATTTTCAAAATTTTAACAAAAGTTCAGCTTAGTCATTAAAGTGGATTTATCATTACAATTCCATACAAACTAAACATGACAGATATACCTACTGTCAATCAAGAATTACAGCTTATTAAATGTAATAAGGAGTCCATAGTGTTATCCAATGAGAGGGGTAGGCTTTCCAGTAGAGAAAAATGTATTTAAGAGTTTTTCTCTACCAGGACATGTAAATCTTAAAATAGATGCCCTGCCTTTAAATACCATAGCCCCTGCCCTATGGGCTACTAAGGGCCTACCTCAGGGGCGACTTCTATGTAATAAAAGGGGAGTTTGAGGCTTTGTAAGAGCTTTCAAATGCCATGTCAACATGGCAGTGTAAGCTGCACACATAGGCTCTTCAATGGCAGGCCTGAGGCATGGTTAAGGGGTACTTGAGTGGGTGGCATGAGCAGTCCTTCAGCACCTCTAGTAGCATTTAATTTTCAGGTCCTGGACACCTGTATTGCACGTTACTAGGGAATTATAAGTACATTAAATGTGCCAATTGTGGGAGTACCAAACAAAACATGTTTAGAGGATATAGCACAGGAACTTTAGCACTGGTCAGCAGTGGTAAAGTGCCTAGAGTCTTAAGGAATCCGAAAAATGTGAAGCAATCCGACAACAAGCTTGGGGGAAGACCACCCTCAGAATGTCAGGTCTAAAAGTTGTCCTAAAATAAACATATTTATTTCATTTCAACATTTGACACAGTGCAAAGTTTTCTCCGAGGACCAATATTGAGTCTTACAAAGGACACTTTTTTGGTCAGCAGACTCTCAAACAAGGGGTACAGAGCAAACAGATGTTCAGTGTGGGTTTCATCCAAAAGCAGATTACTGAATCTAGGATTTAACAACTCTCAAGTACAAACACTAAACAATGTTTCTCCTATTAAACATGTTTATAATGTATGAGTAAGCCAGAAGAAAAAGACAGGTGTCTGATTGACAAGTGTCCCAATAATTAATGCCTGTTGATAACAGTCTTAAACATTATTTGTAACTACTTGCTTATGAAATATACCATAAATGAAAGGAATTGAGAGCTTGCATTGCGCAGTGAATACAAAAACAAGTTTGCGAGACAAACATTCATCGGAAATCAAATTGCCTCAGAGAAAGACTACATGAATTCAATTTACATTCTGGAGCAGTGAGTTAGCCTTTCAAACTTGCTTGTTTTACTTTCTTCAGACAAGCCCCGTTTGTAAAACCTCAAGTGTTGTTTCTTATTGTTGTAATAAGACTGTGTGTTTCAGAGTGGTAGCACCACCCGGTTTGGATAACTGAATCAATCCAACACCATCTTGAAGCTGTTGGCCTGATTCCTGGCTAGCCCGCAGTGCCTCATCCAAATCTAGAAAGCAATGGTGATTGTGGCAACATGATACTGTGAATCCTCAAGGGATCCATGGTGAACAGATCATACCCCTTCACTCAGTTACACAAGACTCACACATGCAAGGCAGAATAAGTGATGCAAGATGGATTTCAATGCATTTATTGAAGCAATTGTATCCTATTATATAAAGCATGGGGTGCGATAATAGGGCAGATGAAACATAAAAGAGTGATCATCACTATGATTAGTACAAAGAACATAAATAACCTCACGTTGTGTAAGCCTAATAGCCTAAATGATTCCTACCTACACAAAATGTCTAAAATCTGACAGCATAAAGGTGGTAACCCTTCTGCCTATCCCAGTATAAGAGAAGTCCCCCGACCCCATACCTGAAAAGGCTGCCAAGGGTCTGCCTGTTGTCTGGATGGCAATCCTCTCCATTGGCTGAAGAGTCAGCCCCAGGATCTGCGACGATGACAATGGAATGGTATACGTCGCAAGACAGTCATGACTAGAATGCCCTGCACCCCTTAGGCCCATGTGGGGTTTAAATAATAAATCCTGCAATGCTGTAAGAACAGGCCTGATGTGTTAATATGTCTAAGAAATGGGGACTGTCTAATAAGTCCTGGAGTGGTAATGTGGATCAGAATATCATGTACCAAACATGACAATCTGGAAAAGGGCACAATGTGAAATGTTTGCAAAAGGCTAATAAAATATGCAACACTAACAAATATGACTTCTCAGAAAGAAGCAGCTGATTAGGAGTACATAGGGGCCCATTCTAAAGAATGGAAGCCCCCTTTTAATGCCTTCCCTTGAGCAGGCATTAAAAGTACTGTAATAAATGGTGCAAGGAGAACTCATAGATTTTCTTGCACCATTTTACCAGCTCCCTTAAGGGAGGAATTCCCCCTTTGCATACATTATGCTTGGCACAGGCAATTGCATTGCTCAACTCTGTATATACGGCGCTGGGATTTTGGCCTCGTTGGGCCACATTAACATCAAAATTAATGACTTTAATGTGGCGCATGGTGGCGCTAGGGGCCTATAAAATATGCCCCATTGTCCTTTCTTCTTCTAAAACATACGAAGTGCTTTGGGTTGGCAGTTTAGCTGCTTTTGATGGAGAGTGCAACTCTTCCCATGAAATTGGTCTTAGACATTTGAAATATTTCTTAGTGGAATTTAGTATCAAAATTAAATTAGCAGCATGTGAATAGGGTGAGTTGAAAAGACTAGCAGTGAAGTTTAATTCCTGTTATAAAATGGCATTGCTTCAGTTATGACAAAGGAATATATTCAGTCTGAGCCTGTAGTATAAACTGCACTGCCGCCACACCTTAATATGACTATGTTCTCCAGCTGCACATTAATGCCTGCAATTGGAATGAGAGATGCCGTGGGGCCTGCAGAAGGAAACATTTGTCACTGAATAACACTTGTTGTGCCTTTCTCCATCAGATATGAGAGAAATGAGACACAATGGAGTCATGAACCGCAGAAGGCAAGGATCAAGTAATGGATCTAGGGAAAAGATTTTCTCTAAAACTCAGATAGCTAAACTGCAAAGGCCCGGGTGTATCTGAAAGGCAGAGGCGTATATTTGGTTGCAGAAAGTCTGAGATAGTTTAAGGACACAAAGCACCCTCAGTGTCTTGAACTGATATTCTTGATATTGATATGTCCTCTGTGAAAATGCTTGTTTATGCCTTGCTAATGTGGTCCCTATTTTTTGCAGAGTGCCCGTTGGCACACCTCCTCAATTGTCTCTTAGCTTTCAATACATTTCATTATAACCAGGCCAAAGTTGCAAACTAATGGCTAATGTTCTCATTAAGAGCACTGCCAAATGATTCAAGTGCTTTTTTTGACTCTACGTGAATATTGTCAGACTGTCGCCCATTTACAAGATTTGCTAATGCAATCTGCTCACTAGAAAGTTGCATCATTCATGCATGAGAAAAGCCTTATAGATCAAGACAGACACACTTTGGTTGGACTGAGAACTGAATAGTATCTAGGGGTGGGCTAAGCCTGCGGAGTTCAACTCTGGGGAATTACGCAGAGTTAGCTAAAAACTCTGTGGTATTCTGTGGCGTTCCACTGTACAAGCTCCTGTACAACATTCTATCTGGTGAGACAACAATCAGTCTCCAGTGCAGTGCCATTGCTCAATACAGCAAGACCTCACACAGGAAGGCCAGGCCATGATAGTGCACTGCCAGTTCACACATCTGCTGCAGCACTCCAACAATAGATAACAACATGCACAGCCATCAAGCCCGCAGTGCCCTGCACCTGTCTAACAAGACTTGCACTCCCTCTCCATGACACTAAGACTACTTCCTCACCATGCTGATTATTTACAATTAGTTGTCTTCTTGCGTGGTGACTGTGTAATCTGGGATGTGGTTTTGCTGGGTCTTTGCAACTGCTGACACGGATCTCCGCTCTGCTGTGCAAGGAAGGGGTGGAATTTATAAACCGGAGTAGGGGATTTAAATCCCACTCGACCCCTCACTTCAATGATTTGTTGGTGGAAGTCACAGTCTCCACTCAGCCTTGCTAGTGGTGAAATCTGAGATGGCCACTTCTTTGTTCACAGAGGAGCACAGGTCGTGCTTCACTTGCACATGACCTATGACATTGTCAGGGTTAGCCCGCCCCTTGCCAATGTCTTTCGCTATCTTCTATGCACACCCACAAATTTGTGATAGGAAGACCCTTAAGCAAGACTAGAGCATAAAGAGTGACATAGACAGGTGTTTATTTGTTACTTATCGTTTTCTTTTTTCTTTTCCCATTCTCATATGCAGGGTAAGATTTCATGTCTGGTCGAGGCACATTCTAGTTGTTTTGCAGACGTTTCAGTCTACTTCGAGTAGCCTTTCTGAGCCACTCTTGCTTCTCAGAGGAAAATGCTCTGGTAAATCAGTTATTATTAACAAAGTCCCGAGTCCATTGGGCAGTATACTCTGCCACGCCGTGGTCGGTAGATTTTGTTGTCAAACTCCACACTCCAATCACAGCGCAGACTAGGCAAAACTCTAAAAACTCCATGGGCAAAGTGGAGTTTACCACCCAGCCCTAATAATATCAATTTATTACATCATGTTTGTTTTAAATGCTTCACAAACAGCACATCACTCAGTAGTCACACTAGGCAATCAAGCTCTTTGGGATTAGAGATTAAACACCAGCTTCACGTGAATTTGCATAGGTCTAAGTTGAACCCTGCAGTCTCTACTATCTGCAAAAAGAGTGTACAAATCAGGGCTAGAATTATATTTGAGTACTGTCCCTGTATAGCACTATATGAATACTTCTTAGCCAACAGATGAAGCAGTGCTTTAAGTGGACTGAAAACATTGGTAGGTCTCTAAAGTGGACATTACCTAAGAAAAATAGCCAAAAGACATTTATAAAAAGGTGTGACCTCTGGGACTAAGAACATGTCCTGATATACTTATTCTAGAATTGATTCTGCTCTTCCTAATCTAGGTTGATCTGGTCCTAGTCCAGGTCTTCCTGATGATACTAGTTCTGATACCCTCAATGTTCTTGGTTCTCTTGATGGTCACAATCCTAATTCTTCTGGTAGTTCCCCTCTTCCTGGCCCTTTTCCATTCTTCTGGTCCTCCCACTTCTTCTCCTAGTTCTCTTCCACCTTCTTCTGATTATCCTGGTATTGACAATCCTATTTGCTTTGTCCTGATGCCACTAGTCATGGTCTCTCTGGCACTCCTAGTCATTACAGCCATTATTGTCCCACACCTCTATTTGCTCCTCATCCTCACTAGACCCTTCTTGTCTTCATGAAACTCCTTGGTATCCTGTCTTGATCCACTAAGTAGCCTCAGTCTTTGGGTTTATGGTGTTCCGACTCTTGCTAGTCCTCCTTCTATTCATCTTCCTCTTCTTACTCCTGCTGCCACTCCTTGTCCTTGCTCTGTGCGACCCTGTTTTCTCAGTCCTCTGGTCCTAGGTCTCTGGTTTTTCTGATGATCCGGCTATTTGTCAACCAGGCCCTTGTCCTTGTTAACCTGGTACTTCTATTTCTCATTCTTTTAGTGGTCCTGATCCTTTATTGTGGTACTGGTCTTCCTTCTAGCCATTATCCTCTTGGTTCTCCTCCTCCTCTTGGTCTCCCACCTCCCCTTATTCTCCTTCTCCTACTCTTTTTGTCTTCTTACTTCCCATTGTCTTGGGCCTCCTGATCCTGGTCCTTCCGGTTCTGTGGCCCTCCAGCTCCTATGGTGCAGTTTTATCTTGTTACACTGGTACTCCTGGTGCACCTGTCCTCATTCCAGTATCCCTGAAATTTCTAGTGTTTTAGGTCTTCTTCCCCTTGCTGTTCCTATGTGTCCCACTCCTCCTTGTGGTCCAAAATATCGGTACTCCTGGCCTTTATCATTCTGTCCCAGTTGTCTTGGTCCTCCTGGTTCTCTGGTGCAGGGCTTTATGGTGGTACTAGTGCACCTGATCCTTCTACTGCCCTTTGTCATCTTCTAAAGCGTCATTGCCCTCCTGGTTTTCCTCCTCTAAGTTTTTTTTTTACATTTAACTGGTCATGGTCTCCCTGGTCCTCATTCTCCTGGTCTTGGTCTATTGGTTCTTAGTCAAGCGGTGTGGGTCCTGATGTTCCTAGTTTTCATTGTTGTCCCTTCTTCTGTTTCTTCCCCAGGTTTTATTTGTCTTCTCCTTCTTGTGGTCCTGGTCTTCCTCCTCTGCTTCTTCTTCCTGTTTCCCTTCCCCCTCCTTTTCACCTCCTAGTAGTCATGCTCATCTGGTGAGCCTGGTCTCTAAGTTTGTGCTGTTCTTGCTCCTCTTCACAGGCATTCTCCTCCTCCTGGGTCTCCTAGTCCTGGATTTTCTGTTCTTTGTCCTAGCCCTATAGTTCTGTCAGTTCCAGACTGGCTCCCCTCCTCTGCAAGACTGATCTCTACCCTATCTTTCTTCTCTTCCTTCCCCCTGCCTTCCACTTAATCCCATTATCCTAATTTTTCTTCTCATCCTACTCACTACCACTGCCCCCATACTCCTGCCCAACGAAAGTGAGCCATGTATGTATCTTTGATTTTGACCCTGTAAAGCACTCTGCTTCCCTTGCCTAGGTCCATGCAATGCACACGTGTACCACATACACACATACATACATAAATACATACATGCACACATACATACATACATACTTATACACATATTGGAGCAAATTGGACTGCCTTGATGCAATTCTCATCGCCCCGTACATACTTTGAACATAAGCTGTGCAGAGCTTTCAGAGAGTAAAGGTATTTTCACCTTCAGGTTTGCTTAGGAGGAATGCGAAGTACTGTAGTAAGGCCACCTACAACCACCAGAACAGCAGCCGAACACCTGCTGGGGAGTGATCACAGAGCAGCACTACCCAGACGGTGTTAAATGCCAGCCTCTTTCTCAAAATGTTCCTCTTTTTATCTGACTTTATTTACTCTGAGGAGAACACGAAAGAGTGCCCATCTAAAAAATCTGTGTTTTTTTGTTACTACCAGAGCTCTAATCTAGAGAGAACAAGCACATTTAATGCTAGAGTTTAGGTTATTTTCAAGTATCATTTATATACAATGAATGTTTATAGTGGAGTATAAGACTTGTATTGGCTAAAATATTACTGTTTGTTTTTTTTTTTTTATGGATGGTGAAATCTTCCAAAACAACAAATTGACAGAATGCCAGCTGAAAGAAAATGCGGGCATACATTTGTGGGTTATCAGGATAATGGCTGGAAAGACCTGTTTTCCAGGTATACAGTCATGGAATTGAGGGCTGGAATTTCACTGTAAAAAACACAGTTGTCAAATCAAATCGATTACGATAAGCGTGGACCAATAATGAACAAGAGTAACTAAGCACATTTTAGCAACAGAAAAACAACATGTAGATTTCCACACTAAAATCTGCTGTAAAGAAAGTAGGAATGGAAGCTGAACAAACACAATTACCTCCCGTCCCTCCCTAACCTTCCTTTCCTAACCAATGAGGCTCCCTGCCACCCCTAGACCCCTCCCTTCCCCTTTGAAAACCCCCCCCACCACCTCCTGTTCTTTTTGTCTAGCCGCTAGACTTACCTTTTCCTTCTCCTCCACGGCGGGCCCTGGGGGGGCCTTGTGTTGACTTTCGGCCAGTGTGGTGCTCCTCGCTGTAAGTTTCCCGGCGGTCGCTTCTTCCTGTGGTAGGCGGCGCTGCCTTGGAGACGCGTCTTTGGAGTTGGCTGACGGAGTCGGCCGACTCTCTGGTGGCTGGTGCTGTGCTTCCGGATCTTAGCCTCGCGTATGCTGGCCTGATGTGCCAGTTGTGGGAATTTGCATATTGGCGGTGGGACGGGCTTTTCTGCCCGCATTTTTTATTATTTTGGGTTTAATTACTGTGCTTTTCTCATTTGCTGCTGTTAGATGGGGGGGCCTTTCTCCTTTATTTTACTGGATGCTGTGGGCCTCTTGGGTACATTTCTTGTTGGGATTATGTCGAGGCAGGTTCCTTCCAAGCGGCGCAGGATTGTTTCTTCTTCTTCAGGGGAGGATGTTGCGGTTCCCCTTCTCACTCCTGGTGGACACCAGGTTGCACTGGGGGTTTCTGCGCCTCTCATGTCCAGGGAGGAGGTTCAGGACATGATTGAGGTGGCTGTGTCTTGTGCTCTTCAGGCTGGAGCGCCTAGACCTGGACGTTCTCCCACCTCCTGTCCTTCGGGGGCTGCGGATGGGTCGTCTTCATCGGATGATGACGCCCCTTCTACTTCTTCTGATGGGAAGTATGTCTCCAGGGAGGAGATGTAGGAGGTTCTGACGCATGTTCGGGACAATTTAGGGTTTCTTGTTTTTCAGCCTTTGGGGACTGATTCCCACTTGTTCCCTCAATATCAAACGCCTTCGCGGTTTGCCATGCCTTTCCAGAGCCCTGTTAAGGATATGGGGGGTTATTACAACTTTGGAGAAGGTGTTAATCCGTCCCAAAAGTGACGGTAAAGTGATGGATATACCACCAGCCGTATTACGAGTCCATTATATCCTATGGAACTCTTAATACAGCTGGTGGTATATCTGTCATTTTACCGTCACTTTTGGGACGGATTAACACCTCCTCCAAAGTTGTAATAACCCCCACGGTGTTCTGGGAGTGGAAGGATGTGGACAAGAATCAGGTTCCGCGCTTCCTTCAGAAACTGTACTTACTGGAGGGGGAGGAGGTGTTGCCCCCTTCCGTTAAGCTTGTTTCCATTTTGGCAACTTTGATTGGCAAGATGGCGGTCAATCCGGAGGATTGCGTTCCTGCTGATGCCACTGACAGGAAGGTGGATTCGGGTCTGAAGAGGGCATTTGCGGCAAAAAATTTGGCCCTCAGAGCTGGTATTTTTTCTACTTATTTTGCCCAATCCTTGGTGCAGGATTTTGACAAACTGGCGGTGGCGGTTCAGGAAGGTTCGGAGTGTTCAGAGCTGCTGGCGGTTATGAAACAACAGGCCAGGTTGCTGGCTGACATGTCGTCTGATGTTGTCTGCACTTCGGCTCTGGCTTCGGGGGCTTTGATTGGGGCTCGTAGGTCCCTCTGGTTAAGGATGTGGAATGCTGATCCAAGGGAGAAGTCTGCTCTCCTGCGGCTTCCTTTTGAAGGGCGCAATTTGTTTGGAGATCAGTTGCCTTCCATGCTTTCGAAAGCTTTTAAGGAGAGGAAGCACGCCTTGTCTTACAAAGGTGGTTCTTCTTCTGGCAAGGGTTGGCGGAAGGATTCTCATTCTTCTCCCAAGTTTGATTCCAAGTCTTTTTCTTCTAGGAAGTGTCGTTTTCAGCCCCGTTTTTCTCTTAAAAAGTCTGCTCCTTCGGGTCGGTGGCCTCAAGAAGGGTTCCTGACAATCACTGTGGGCCTGGCAGCAAGCTGGTTGGGGGTCGGCTGAGGCACTTTCTTCACGTTTGGCAGGAGGATGTCAATGATCGCTGGGTGCTGGACATTGTGAACAATGGCTACGCCATAGACTTCGACGTGGTTCCTCCAGATACAGGTGTTCGTCCTACTGCACTGCCTGCAAACGGTGCCCAGAGGCGGGCATTGTTGGAGGGGTCCGGGACTTGCTCATCAAGGGAGCCATCCCATGTTCCTGTGGGGGAGAGAGGTCTGGGCACTTATTCCATCTTGTTCCTGATTCCAAAGGTGTCAGGGGGCTTTTGTCCTGTCCTCAGTCTCAAGGGTGTGAATTCCTGGATCAAGACTGTGCATTTCCATTGGATGTGTTTGCCTCCCAGAGAATGCGAAAGTGAGGCGCTTTTGCTCCCGGTTTCATTGTCATCAGGCTTGGGCGGTGGACGGGATGTCATGTCCTTGGCCTCAGGATCTCTGTACGCATTTCCACCCTTCCAGTTGCTCCGTGCGTTTCTGGTGAGGGTACATCTTCTGAAGGCCAGGGTTCTCTTGATCGCGCCACATTGGCCATGGGCAAATTGGTTTCCAATGCTTCGGTTGATGGCATCCGGTCACATGTGGACTCTCCCTCTCTGTCCCTCGCCTCTGGAGTTTCCTTGCCTCCCTCTGGGGTCGTTGCGGAGGCTGCACTTGATGGCTTGGAAGTTTAATGGTGGGGATTGACGAGCTTAGGGGTTCCGGTCACTTTGAGTTAAACTTTGCTGGCTTCCACGTTGCTGTCTTATGGTCGGCAGTGGAAAGTTTTTTCTACCTGGTGTTTGCGGCATTGGTTGGATCCTACGGCAGCTTCTCTGTTTGAGGTGATGCAGTTTCTGCAAGATGGGGCCCAGTTGGGTTTGTCTGTGGCTTCACTGAGTGTGCAGTGGGCTGCAATTCAGGCTTTTAGGGGTCCGTGGCATAATCTGTCTGATGAAGGTCATTTGATGCCTCGATTTTTTCAGAGCCTTCTTAGCTTGTTTCCTCGTCCGGTGCGGTCCTTTCCTTCCTGGGATCTTTCTTTAGTGTTGGAAGCCTTGACTGTTCCTCCCTTTGAACCTCCGGACTCATGTGACTTGCGTCATCTAACTTTGAAAACTTTTTTTCTGGTGGCCATTACTTCAGCCCGCCGTTTGGGGGAGTTGGGGGCTTGGGCCTGCTCTTTTCCTTTTTTTAAGGTTTTTCCTGATCGCGTTGTGCTTGTACCGGTTCCCTCGTTTGTTCCCAAAGTGAATTTGGCTTTCCATGCTCAGCAGGAGGTTATTCTGCCTGCTTTTTGTCCCGATCCTTCCTCGGCTGAGGAGGTTCGGTTGCATGCTTTGGATGTACGTAGGGCTTTGTTGGAATATCTACGGGTGGTTGCTCCTTTCCGGAAGGGTGATTCCCTGGTCCGGCTCGGAAGGGGGAGCAGCCGTCCACTGCTTCCTTGAGTCGTTGGGTCCGCTCTCTAATTTTGATGGCTTATTCTTTGCAAGGGGTTGTCCCACCTCGGGGGATACAGGGCCGTTCTACCAGGGGTATGGCTGCTACGGTGGCTGAGCTGCAGGGCCCTTCTGTGGTGGAAATTTGCAGGGCAGCTACTTGGGCCTCTCCTTCTACTTTTGTTAGTCATTACAGACTGGCGGACTTGGGGGGTTTGGAGTTGGTATTGGGTCACTGTGTCTTGTCCTCTATGCTGTAATAGGGGTGTTGTTGTCTGGTGTCCTTTTTGGTTGTGATTAAACTTGTTGCAACTCAGTGTCCGTCTCCTGTTTTTCTCTTGCTATGTCTCATTGGTTAGGAAAGGAAGACGAGGGAGGGACGGGAGGTAATGCGTCCATTACTTCCGGTAATGGCATTACTCCTAGTCCTACTCCCTCGCCTTCCTTCCCGTTCTCTCCCGCCCTCCCGGTACGGACCGCCTGAGTGCCTGTTTGGGCTTGTTTCTGTACAGGAGGTGGTGGTGGTAGGGGGGCTTTTCAAAGGGGAAGGGAGCGGTCTAGGGGGAGGCAGGGAGCCTCATTGGTTAGGAAAGGAAGGCGAGGGAGTAGGACTAAGAGTACTGCCATTACCGGAAGTAATGGACACATAACTCACGGTCTGGTGTAAGGAAGTGCACGTTACAAAGGTACATTTTAAAGAGAAGATGGAGCTATAATCTAAAAAGGAGGAAGAAAAAAGGGGCATTTTCTGTCATTGCAAACTCACGAAAAAAGAGCAAAGGGAAGCAAGAATGCCCGTTTGCAAATGCAAAAAGCCCTTTCAGAATGTATCAAAGGCATTCTGAATGAATTTTAAGGAATCGCTAAAATAGCGATTCCTTAAAATTGCGACCCTGTTTAGAGAGTCTCAAATTGTGATTCTCTAAATAAGAAATCGCAAATAAGGAATCCTTATTTGCGATTTCTAAAGCACATGTATGAAGCAATTCCTTAATGTGAATTGGGCATTAAGGAATCGCTATTACCATCAAGTTGAACTTGGTGGTAACCATGAGCAAATTTTAAAAATGCATTTAAAAAGCATTTTTAAAATTTACATGTAAAGCACACATGCCCTTTTGGCATGTGTGCACCTTACATGTTGTTAGAAAATGTCTTGGGGTGCAGCAGAGGGGGCTTTAGGCCCCCAGCACCCTGGACTTTGCATTTTCCAAAATTGTGAATTCCAGTTAGGAATTCGCAATTTGGGACATGCAAAATATTCTCAAATGTGGGAAAACACGCGCATAGATGCGAATCGTGACCGGTATTGCAATTTGCGATTCGGTAATAGCATTTGCGATTTTTAAGAAATCGCTATTACCGAATCGCAAATATGATACATTGCATTTTGCGAATCAGAAATAGCAATTTCTTAAAAATCGCTATTTCAGATTCGCAAAAGTTTTTTTTCATACATCTGGCCCTATCTGCTGAGTATTATTCTGTGGATAAAGCTCAATAAAAACATATAGAATGCGGGAATGATGCTTCCCAACTATAACTATTCTAGCCTACAATTAGAGAAGACAATTGGCAGTCAAATTTATTATAATCTAATCATAAAAGAAAATAGTTTTCTGTTGTCATATAATTATCTAGAACACAGAGTTATCTCTGAGGAAGTTCTCACACATTGAGTTTTAATGGATCGGATTCTGAGTCTTGCTGGTACAATTAAGGCCTCATTACCACTTCGGTTGTCGGAATGATCTGACTCCCAAAGCTGTGAGGAGGACGCTGCTGTCATCCCTAGTCGAATTACGATGTTTCCACTGGGCTGACTGGTGGAAACATCGTATTATGACTTTTCTGCTGTCAGATCAGCTGAAACAGTGTTATGGCATTGGTCTCGGCTCCACTGAGGAAGCCGAAGCCAATGCCGTCCCATAAACCCTCAGAATGTGCATTGTCTGCACATCAGATAATGCGCATTCCAAGGGTGCTTGGAATAGGCGGCACCCAGCACTGGCTTTCTGCCAGCCTTTTCACAGCAGGGACCCGACCTTGAAAAGGCTGGTGAAAACAGGACTTATGATCAGCACTGCAGCGCTGGATTCAGTGCTGCTGTGGCTGACAACAACTCTGACCGCCGCCACCCCACAGAGATACATGATCCTGGCAGATGCAGTCCTCCCCTGGCAGTCCGACCACCAGGGTTGTAATCTGGTGGTCGGACCACCAGGAGTGTGGCGGTCCAACTGTGGGGTTGGCAGTCGTCGGACCGCCAAACTCATAATAGGGGCCTTAGTGAGGAAAGCTCAGTGCTTAAAAGAGCCCTGTAGTTTGTTTCTGGAAGCTGGATTTAAAGCCTACTTATTGCTTTATATTATTATTTTTTTTTCCTAACTACAATCTCTGAGAACTTGTTGTGATGTCAGAGCTTGGTTCTGCTAATTAATGTAAGGGACTGATTCCGTAGATGAGCACTAGGAGCTCATCTATGTTCAGGTAACAGAGACTGGTTAGGAAGTCTGTGGTACCAAACAGTGGTAAAGCCTATGACCTCTAAAGATATATGCCTTGGTTTTGGATTAGTTTTGAGGTTTTTATTTAGTTGTCAATTACAAACTTGAGGCAATATTAACATATGACACTCATGAAAATTCCATCTGCCATCAGTAAAATATTTTAGATTTAGGTGAGACTGGCTCTCCTGCATCCAGAATACACCATCATCATGCCTATAGTTGTCTTCAGCTACAACAACGTGATTTCAGCCACTTATGTTTTTATGATAGTTGCAGTGTGCATGACTTACTGCTGAGTGAAAGAAATGCACAGACTTTGGAGTCTGTAAGAAATTGGAGTATTAGTTAAGAGAATGAGAACCCACCTCAAATAGTAATCACAATTTTCAAGGTGAACCACTCATGTTACTAAATAAACCTATGCTTTCCTCTCTGGTAGCTTAGCACAAACCAGTCACAAACTAGCCAGGCTTAACTTAGAGGCAATGTGTAAATTATGCAGCGCCCACACAGTAATAAAGTGAAAACACAAACTTTGCACGTGGCCACTCCCATTCAAAATGCAACAGTATACACTTAGGCCCATTTTAATGAAAAATAATGCAAAACTGAGCTAATGCAGTTTTGAGTCATTTTTCTTAAAGCCTGCTAACGCCATTCCCTAGAGCCATCTTAGCGCCATATTTATTAAATGACGCAAGATAGCGCTAAGTAATGGCTAGTGTCTAAAAAAAAACACGGTCAGGGATGGTGTTAGGGAAAATGGCGCTAGTGGGTCTGAAATGACGTTAGGCTGGTTTGCGGCAAAACATTTACTGCTAACTAGCCTAGAGTAATTTCTTTACGCCCAAGCAGCCAAATAATTACTTCTGTCTACGTTTAGACAGGAGTGATTACCACCATTCAAATGCCCACCACAGGAGACTAATGTCCCCTGGGGAAGCCCGACATACCTGATTTATACTTTTTGGGGCAAAGCTGCACTAATGCAGTTTTGCACCAAAAAAGTTTAGCACCAGCTTGTACCATTTCTGTGCACCAGCCGGGCACCATATTTATGGAATGGTGCAAGCCGGGGCAAAGGGTAAGCTAGTGTAAAAAAAAATGCCGTTAGTCAGGCGGGGCTTTCGGTATTGAAGAAGGGGGTTTTGCACCAACAAAATGACGCTAGCTAGGTTAGAGTGAAACAAAATACTCTAACCTGCCTAGAGTCATTTTCTGATGCAAAACCATCCATACCACATGACTCCTGTCTTAGAAAAGACAGGAGTCATGCCCACCACCCCAATGGCCAGCACAGGGGACCAGGGTCTCCTGGGCATTGCCATTGCACCCTGTGTCATGTATGGTGGCCCATTTCAGGGCCCCCTATGGCACTTTAAAAAAACAAATACTTACCTGTACCTACCTGGGATGAGGTCCCCCATTCTCTGCTGTCCCTCTGGTGTGGGTGGGGGTGTCCCTGGGGCCTGGGAAGGGCACCTGTGGGCTTATTCAATGGTGTTCCACCATGGAAATAGGCCCGCAGGTACCCTAACGCCTGCCCTGACCCAGGCATTGAAAAATGGGGCAAAGCAAGCTTTGCACCATTTTTTGACCCCTCCTTCCTCCCATGCACCATTTTTGCATGGGAGCATAAATAAAGCATTAAAGGCTAAAGAGTCATTTTTTGCATGGGAACGCCTACCATGCATCTCATTAAGGCAAGATAGGCCTCCACATCCCAAACATTACATAAACACCATAAATTTGGAGCTAGACGGGTCGAGAGCCAAAGTATAAATATGGAGTTCATTTTGCACCGAATTAGAGGGGAAAAAAATGACGCTAATTCGGTGCAATCAGAGTATAAATATGCCCCCTAGTGCCAGGCAGGGGCCACATGTAAGATATCATTATACTTACCTAAACTTACCTGGGATGGGGTCCCCCTCCTGTAGTGTCCCTGTGGTGTGGGTGGTGGTGTTCCTGGTGTTTCAGGTCGGCATCTTTTTGTCCCCTTCCATGGTGTTCCACCATGGAAACGCACCTAACTGCACCCTAATGCCTGGTCTGATCCAGGCATTAAATAATGTCACTAAGCTGGCTTAGCACCATTATTAAGGTCCATCTCCTCCTTGCAAGTCTTTTCTGCCCCTGAAAGTAAATATAGCACTGGGGGAGACCATCATGTTTAGGAGGGAAACGCCTACTTTTCATCTCCTTGATGCAAGGTGGTTTTGCGCTTCCTGAACATGGCGCTAACTCCAATATTTTGAAGTTAGATGGGTCTAGCATCAAAATATAAATATGGAGTTAGGTTATCGCCATTGTAGAGCCAAAATTAATGGCGCTAAAGTGAAACTAATCATCCATAAATATATACCTTAATACTTTTGGAAGTTAGTGGCCACAGCTTTATTAAACCTTGTCATACACATCACCCTGCTTCAGTTAGTGAGGTCATAGATCATCATACAGTCTGTAGCCATAAATCATTGGCATCATTATGTCTCCACAAACATTGATGTGTCATAAATCGAGGAGATGCTCTATTGATCTAATCATAATTTGAGTCATAAATTATATTACTGTAGTGACACATGATCATAAAACAAATCATAAATCACTCCAGTATGCCGATTAAGTCATAAATCAAGGAACTGACACTTTTATGATGAATTAAGAGTTATTAATTCCCACATCAGTCTGACATTTATTCCTGATGACTGTGGACCAAGAGCTGGAGCGTCACTGTTTGTGCAGGGGAGGTGTATTCCACCATCTCTTTATTTTAGGTGCAACTCGCTACCTTATTTTTTCAGTGTGCTCCACCGACCGGTGGGCCGGGCAACAAATCCTGTGTTCTGCGTCCCTTTCCTTCTCTGAATGCCTTATTTTGGTGTTGACTGGTGTTAGAAATGGGGTCTCTAGTTAGGAGAGGTATTCACATTTGTCCAAATAAGGACCACAATCCTAGTCAGGATAAGTCACACACAATCCAAATTATCCTCTGCCCACGCTCTGGTAGCTTAGTACTGAGCAGTCAGGCTTAACTTAAAAGGCAATGTGTACAGTATTTGTGCAATAAATCATACAGTAACAAAGTGAAAATACCACACAAATACACCACACAGGTTTAGAAAAATACAGGATATTTATCTGGTAACATTAAGGCAAAAAAACAAAAAAGATTCGATAACACAAGTTGAGATATCACTTTTGCAAGATTAAAAAGAGTCTTAAATCTTAGAAATCAACAGTTGTCTCTTGGTTTCACAAAGTACCTTGTTTGCATCACAAATAACACCCACAGAGACCGCAGAGGAGGAGATGCATGGAAAAATAGGGTGTGTGTCAGATTTCTGACGCGGCACAGACGTTGTGTCGTTTCTGTCCACGCTGCAAGGGGCTTTGCGTCCATTTCCATTGTGCAGTCTTGGTTCCTCACTGCGTTGCAGCAGTATTTTTGAAGACCGGGGACAATGCGTGGAAATCCTGGGCGTGCGGAACGAAGTCACAGGAGTTACGTTGATCCGGTATGGCGATGCGTAAAATTTTCTGTAGCACGGCAGGTGCTGGTTCGATTCTTCACTCAAAAAGTCAGGCAGTGTCATTCTGTTTTGGCTGTGCGTCCATCTGGTAGGAATATGCATGACATTTCTGGTCGCAAGGCAGGCGCTGCATCGATTCTTCATTCAGGAAGTCATGCTGCGTCGTTCCAGTTCACCTGTGTGGCAATTTCCTTGTCACAAGACAGGCTGTGCATCGTTTCCGGCAAGCTGTGCATTGATTTTCGGCGTACAAGGAGTTGCTTAAAGAGATTAAGTATTTTTGGCCCTGAGACTTCAGAAAACAATAGGCAAGCTCAATCCAAGCCATTGGAGAGCACTTCTCAGCAAAGTCAGAGGGCAACAGAAAGGCAGCAGTCCTTCTCAGCAAAGCAGTCCAGATGAGTCCTTTGGGCATCCAGGCAGGTCCTCTTGGTTGTAGGTTCAGGTCCAGAAGTGTCTGATTTGGTATGGTCAGAGACCCAGTTTATACACCCAAAAATGCCTTTGAAGTGTGGGAGACTTCAAAGAGTGGTTTTGAAGTGCAGAAGGTCCCATTTCACTACAGGTCTGTCTGCAAGGGTCCCAGTAGGGGGTTTGGCAGTCCATTTTGTGAGGGTAGGCCACTAGCCTTTGAAATGTAAGTGTCAGGCCCTCCACCCTTCCAGCCCAAGAAGACCCATTCAGTATGCAGATGAGTGCAGGTGTGACTGAGTATCCTGTGTTTGTCTGGGTGAAATGCACAAGGGAGCTGTCAACCAGCCAAGCTCAGACGTGGTTTGGAGACAGGCTATGAGGCAAAGATGGATTTTAAGTGAAGAGAAATGCTCACTTTCCAAAGGTGGCATTTCTAAAATAGTAATATATAGTAATATAAAATTGAACCTCACTAATAAGCAGGATTTTCTATTACCATTCTGGCCATACTAAATATGATATTGGTACCCCTTTCTGATCAGAATCTACCACTCAAACAGTATAGAAGGGTAGAACTAATGCTATCTTATGAAAGGAGCAGGCCTCACAACAGTGGAAAACAAGCAGGTGTTCCTTGCATCTGGATCTGTAGACGGTGAGCTCGTCTAGGTAGGCTGCGCAGAATGCATCCTTCCCAGCTAGGACCCCGTTAACCAATCGTTGGAAGGTAGTGGGGCATTCTTCAACCCAAAGGGCATCATTCTGAACTGGTAATGTCCCTCACGCTTGGAAAATTCAGATCTCTCTTGAGCCTCCTCAGTCAAGGCGATCTGCCAGTACTCTGATGTGAAATCAAAAGTACTGAGGAATTTGGCAGCACCTAGCCTGTCTATGAGCTCATCAGCTCGGTAGATGGAGTGAGCGTCTGTCTTTGTGACAGAGTTGAGACCCGGGTAGTCCATGCAGAATCTATGTTCTGGCTTTGCACCGGGAGTGGCAATCTTGGGAACCAGTACCACAGGGCTGGACCAGGGACTGCTGGACTTCTCAATCCCCCAAAAGCCAGCATCTTGACAACTTCTTCCTTGATACTAGCCCTCACCTTGTCTGACAACCTGTACATTTTGTTCTTTACAGGGGGACTGTCTCCCGTGTCAATATCATGGGCACACAAGAGTGTGAGTTCAGGGGTGAGGGAAAAGAGGGAGGAGTACTGTTCCAGTAACTGGTAGCAGTCCCCTCTCTGATCCAGGGTCAGAGAGTCATAGAGATTGATACCCTCCACTGACCCATCACCTTCCTTGGCAGGTTGGGGAGAGGTTCACTCTTGTCTTCCATACCCTCATCCGTCACTAGAAGCATGCTGAACTCAGACTTCTCAAAATGAGGCTTCAGTCGGTTTTGACGGAGGACCCTTAGAGGGTTTCTAGGGGACTTGAGGTCCACTAAGTAAGTGCCCCCCTTACGCTCCTTGATTTCAAATGGGCCAGTCCGGTGGTCCTAGAGGGCCCTAGGCTCTACTGGCTTCATCAACCAAACTTTGTCACCAGGCTGAAACTCTACCAGGGCAGACATCTGGTCATACCATTGTTTCATAACCTCTTGACAGGCCTCCAGTTTGCTCTTGGCCTTTTTCCAGAAGCAGTGCATCTGGTTGTGGAGGGCCAGCATGTAACTGACCACATCCTGGGGTAGTTTCCTGGGAGCTTTCTCCCACTCCTCTTTTACTATGCTTAGAGGTCCCCTGACAGGGTACCCATAGAGATGTTCAAAGGGACTGAACCTCACCCCCTTCTGGGGCATATAAGCAAAGAGAAGGCATGGCAAGAGGACGTCCCACTTATGCCTCATGGCCTCAGGAAGGCCTGTGAACATGATTTTCAAGGTCTTCTTGACTCCCTCCACAAGCCCATTGGATTGAGGATGGTAAGGGGTGGTGAACCGCCAGGTAACCCCACACGCTTCCCACATAGACTTCATGTATGTAGACATGAAGTTTGTGCCTTTGTCAGACACAATCTCCTTTGGGATTCCCACACAGGTAAATATCCCCATCAGAGCTCTGGCCATCACCAGTGCAGTCACTGTCCTCAGAGGATTGCCTCTGGGTAGCAGGTGGCATGGCCCACCAAAACCAGGATAAACCTGTTGCCTAAGGCAGTCTTGGAGTCCAAGGGACCAATGACATTGATGTCCACCCTTTCAAAGGGGGTGCCAATGACAGGGAGTGGGAACAGGGGGCCTTGAGCCTTTTCTCTGTCTTTCTACTAGCCCGGCAGGTTGGACAGAACCTACCGAATACATCTGAGGACATTTGCATTCAGGGTCAATAATAGTGGGTGACAAGCCTGGTAAAGGTCTTGTCTTGTCCCAAATGTCCCACCAGGGGGATGTTGTGAGCCAGACCCAGTAGGAAGGCCCGGTAGCACTGGGGGACCACCAGCACATGTGCTGCCCTAGCCTCTGGTACCTTAGACTCACTGTAGACAACATCATTCTCCCAATATATATGGTGATCGCCAGAGGCTTTATCTGCTGCTTGGGCTGAGGCCTGTTGCCTCAGACCTTTAAGAGTGGGGCATTCTTTCTGCTCCTTGCAGAATTCCTCCATGATTGGCACACCCTCGGCTTGCCAGCCAGCAAGCTCAGGTAGGTTACCCAGGTCAGCAATGTCCTCCTCAGTTGGCTAAGGGGCTTCCTCCTCAAGGACCCCGTCAACCACAGTGGGAACTACTTGGACCCGTTTTCCGTGTCCCTTGCCCCTCTCCTTACCAGTTGTCTGGGCCACTGTGTCAGGCTCCAGATGCCCTTGACTCCTTTCCTGAACAGCCGTGGACCTTATGGTAATGAAGACCCACTCAGGCAAGCCTAAAATCTCCAGGTGAGACATTAGCTCTACCTCCTTCCAGGTAGTGTGCTCAAGGTAATTTCCCAACAGAAAATCTATAGGCACAGCAGGACTCACAGCTGCTTTCAGAGTAACAGAGCCCCCCTACTTAAAGGGAACCAGAGCTACCAGTAGGTGGCTCGCATGACTGTCAGCGACTATGACCTAGTGGAATGTATTGGGGATGACCTGCTCTGCTGACACCAGCTGACCCCTGACAGTAGTCATGCTGGCTCGTGTGTCACGCAGAGCCTCCACCCTTTCCCCATTAATGGTGACCCACTGGCTATACTTGGAAGTATTAGCAGGCATTTGTGCTTTTGGCACCATTTCCTCATCTCCTAGTGTCACGAGGGTCACCTCTATCTGTCCCCCAAAGCTAACTAAAATTACCTCCTACCCAAGCGCCACACTTGCCAACTCAGGTGTCTGCCCCCAGTAGGGGGCTGTGCCTTCTTGGGACACTTGGGGTTGCCTTTAGAATGACCATACTTAGTGCACTCTGTCCATTTCTTACAGTCAAATAATCCTGGCTTCCTTGCAGAATAAGGTTCCCCTTGGGAATCATTTTGGGGGCAATTTGAGAACTCCTTATTTTTACGTTTTTCTCCCCCCTCTTTCCTCTGGTGGGACCCCTGACCACCTTTGTGGGTTTCCCGCCAGATACTTTTTTTTTGACACTCTGGTGCTAGCCCAGAGGTCCGCCTTATCAGCAAGCTTCCTGGGATCAGTCAGCTTGCTGTCACTCAGGTGCTGACACAACTCTATAAAGCAAATACTAAGCATATGGTCTCTCAGGATCCAATCATATAGCCCCTTATAATCATCTACTTTACTGCCCTGCACCCATCCATTTAGTGCCTTGCTAGAAACATCAAAAAAGTCTACCCAAATTTGTGTGGAGAGTTTGGTACTGTCCCTGAATTTCTGGCAATACTTTTTAGGGGTCAGTCCAAACTTGACAATTGAAATGGCTTTCATGAGTGGGTATGTGTTCTGGTCCTTCTTTTCTAATATGAGAAGTGTGCCCCTCCCAATTATTGGCAAATGTTTTCACAACCCCCCCCCATCCGCATTGCCCTTCAGGAACCCCATGAGTCCTTAGTGCAACTGCATAGGCATCAAACCATTTGTCAATGTCATCTCCCACCACATAATTAGGCACCACATCTCTGGGTATGCAAACCTTTTTGTTTCCAGCAGGTCCTGTATGTATGCTGCCACCATCACTGCTGGACTCAGACTGCCTAGAATTGAGGTCCAGCTCTTTTAGACTCAGTTCATGAGCCAGAAGTAGTTTTTTTCAGCAAAGGCTCTCTCAGCTGCAGCCTCAGCTTGTTGGGCTTCTCTCTCAGCTGCCTGTCTTCTCCAGTTTTAATCTAGTGAATTGCAGTTGAAACTCTCTCACCTCCCTCCTTCCCTATACCGTCAGGCTGTGACTTGAGACACTGCTCCCTGGTTTAGGACGGGGCACAAATCCAGGGGGGTCACTTCCAACTGCTATTGGCAAATCCTCAGGGGAGCCATCCTCTGGCCCCTCCACCTCAATATCCTCTTGTGAACGGGCTTCTGCCCAGGCCCTCCTCGCCTATTGGTACTCGCACTTCCTGGATGCACCCTGGGTACGTACTCCCATCCCCTTGCAGAACCCTTTCAGCTGGCTGACAGTGTATATCTCCAGCTTAGCTAAGTCAAACTCTCCATCTCCTCCTTGAGACCCAGCCAGCAACATGTTGTTTAGGGTTCAGATTAAAATGTCAAGCAGGAAAAGATTGCAGTAAAAAGAGAAAAATCAACTTGACCTTTAACTGTGGGTAGGTAGTGTACACATGGCTATTGCATGTTACTGCACAAACTCAAGTCCTATCCTCACCACTGATCACCAGTGTTAGAAATGGGGCCTCTAGTTGGCAGAGGTATTCACCTTTGTACAAATAGGAACCACAATCCTAGTCAGACTAAGTCACACACAATCCACATTATCCTGTGTCCACCCTCAGGTAGCTTAGCACTGAGCAGTCAGGCTTAACTTAGAAAGAAATGTGTAAAGTATTTGTGCAATAAATCATACAGTAACACAGTGAAAATACCACAAAAATACACAACACAGGTTTAGAAACATGCAGAATATGTATCTGGTTAATTTAAGGTAAAAATGATAAAGATTCAATAAGCACAAGTTGAGATATCACTTTTGCAAGATTAAAGAGTCTTAATTCTTAGAAATCAACAGTTGTCTCTTAGTTTCACAAAGTACCTGGTTCTGTCAAAAATAACAATCACAGAGACCGCAGAGGAGGAGATGCAGGGAAAAATAGGGTGTGCGTCAGAATAACTGACACAGCAGAGACGTTGCGTCGTTTCTTCCCATGATGCAAGGGGCTTTGCATCGAATTCTGCCACATAGGCGGTCATTCTGACCCTGGCGGTCAAAGACCGCCAGGGCAGAGGACCGCGGGAGCACCGCCGACAGGCCGGCGGTGCTCCAATGGGGATTCTGACCGCGGCGGTAAAGTTGCGGTCGGACCGGCAACACTGGCGGGCTCCCGCCAGTATACCGCCGCCCCATTGAATCCTCCAAGGCGGCGCAGCTTGCTGCGCCGCCGAGGGGATTCCGACCCCCCCTACCGCCATCCAGATCCCGGCGGTCCGACCGCCGGGATCCGGATGGCGGTAGGGGGGGTCGCGGGGCCCCTGGGGGCCCCTGCAGTGCCCATGCCACTGGCATGGGCATTGCAGGGGCCCCCGTAAGAGGGCCCCTAAATGTATTTCACTGTCTGCTGTGCAGACAGTGAAATACGCGACGGGTGCAACTGCACCCGTCGCACAGCTTCCACTCCGCCGGCTCGATTCCGAGCCGGCTTCATCGTGGAAGCCTCTTTCCCGCTGGGCTGGCGGGCGGCCTGAAGGCGACCGCCCGCCAGCCCAGCGGGAAAGTCAGAATTACCGCCGCGGTCTTTCGACCGCGGAACGGTAACCTGACGGCGGGACTTTGGCGGGCGGCCTCCGCCGCCCGCCAAGGTCAGAATGAGGGCCATAGTCTTGGTTCCTCACTGCAATGAGGGGGTCTTTTTTTCGACCAGGGATGATGCGTGGAAATCATGGGCATGCGGTACGAAGTCACAGGAGTTGCGTTTCTCTGGTATGGTAATTAATCGAATTTTCTGTTACACGGCAGGTGCTGTGTCGATTCTTCACTAGAGAAGTTGGGCTGTGTCTTTCCAGTTCGACTGTGCATGATCCGGTAGGGTTGTGCATAGAATTTCCTGTCGCAAGGCAGGCACTGCGTCGATTCTTCACTCAGAAAGTTGGGCTGGGCCATTCTGGTTCGGCTGTGCAGTGATTTTCTCGTTGCAAGGCATGCTGTGCATTATTTCCAGCAAGCTGTGTGTCGATTTTTGGTGCGTAAGGAGTTCCTTGAAGAGGTGAAGTCTTTTTGACCCTGAAGCTTCCACAAACTGGAGGCAAGCTCAATTCAAGCTATTGGAGAGCACTACTGAGTAAAGTCAGAGGGTACCAGGGCAACAGCAGGGCAGCAGCTCTTCTCAGCACAACAGTCCAGATGAGACTTTTGGGCAGCCAGACAGGTCCTCTTGACAGGTTGCAGGTTCAGGTCCAGAAGTGTTTGATTTGGTGGGGCCAGAGACCCAGTTTATGTACCCAAAATGCCTTGAAACTGAGGGAGACTTGAAAGAGTGGTTTTGAAGTGCACAAGGTCCCATTTCAATACAGATCTGTCTGCCAGGGTCCCAGTTGGGGGTTTGGCAGTCCATTGTGTGAGGAGAGGACACTAGCCTTTGAAATGTAAGTGTCAGGCCCTCCACCCACCCAGACCAGGAAAACCCATTCAGTATGCAGATGAGTGCAAGTATGACTGAGTAACCTGTGTTTGTGGTTGTCTGGGTGAAATGCACAAAGGAGCTGTCAACCAGCCCAGCCCAGACGAGGATTGGAGACAGGCTTTAAGGCACAGATGGATTATAAGTGTAGAGAAATGCTCATTTTCTAAAAGTGGCATTTCTAAAATAGTAATATAAAATCCAACATCAGCAATAATCAGGATTTTCTATTACCATTCTGGCCAAACTAAATATGACATGGTTACCCCTTTCTGATCAGAATCTACCACTCAAACAGTATACAAGGGTAGCCTTAATGCTGTCTTATGAAATGAGCCGGCCTCACAGCAGTGGAAAACTAATTTAGGAGTTTTCCTATACCAGGACAGATAAAACACACATGTCCCTGTCCTGCCTTTTACCTATATAGCACCCTGCCCTATGGGTTACCAAGGGCCTACATTGGGGGTAGCTTATATGTAGTAAAAGGGGAGTTTTATAGCTTGGCAAGTACTTTGAAGAGCCAAGTCGAAGTGGCAGTGAAACTGCACACACAGGTCTTGCAATGGCAGGCCTGGGACATGGGTAAGGGGCTACTTATGTGGGTGGCACAACCAGTGCTGCAGGCCCACTAGTAGCATTCAATTTACAGGCCCTGGGCACATGTAGTGCACTTTGCTAAGGACTTATAAGTAAATCAAATATACCAATTGAGTATGAACCAGTGTTACCATGTTTGTAGAGATAGAACATATGCACTTTAGCACTGGTTAGCAGTGGTAAAGTGCACAGCAAAAACAGTGCCAGATAAGTGGAGTGAGGCAGGCAAAAAGTTGGGGGGTGGCCACCCTAAGGCTGTCTGGTCTAACAACCGGCCGGTGCAGTCGTGAGCCTCTCCCCAGGCCCACCATCCTCTGGTTCTCCGCATGAAAGAGTGTCTTACAATCCATACCATCTTTCTCTGTTCACCTGCTAACACAAAGGGTGATAGGCTGGTGGCCAAGCTTCCTCACTCTTGCAAATCTCCCCTTTTCTTACTTTCTTTTTTTTTGAAGGGTGAGGGTAAGGGCAGCGTGTACTCAGCTTAGCTTCCTCATGTGAGTCTCACATAACGCTTGTTATCTGCTGAGCACCATCTCCCTATGTCTTTGATGCTGTCATCTGACAGCCCCCACCTAGCTACTGTAGTTGCTGCCCCAGTGTATAAGGAAAGGGTGCCAAGAACCTCTGCTGGCAAGCCAGCTCATAAGAGAGCCCTCTTAAGCACAACCTGAAATTGAAATCTGCTCAGGAATTCCCCATTCTTGTACAGTGGGCCTTATCCCGTCAGGTGCATTGCCCTGTATTCCTTCATCCGGTGCACCAGGCATATGTCCTTGCATGACAGGCCCTGTAGCTTTACCAATGCTCCTTTTTCTTGTTGATCAGTTTTCAACCTCCTCAGGATCACCTCCATGTGCCCCAAGCTCAGTTACACATCCTTTGCTTAGGGGCATGATCAGGCTGCTTCATGTTTTGATGAGGCCACCAGCTTGCTTACCATAAAAGCCCTGAAGAAGGCTAGCATGAATGCTGCTTTGAGCAATGTGACTTCAAGGCATCCTTACATACTTTGGGCAGGGACTTCAACAGGCATGCCAAAGTGTCAAACTCAATGGGTTTCCACTTAACCACCTTCTCCCCTTCCAAGTGCCATCAACCTATCATGGCTGTCTTCAGGTAGGGTTATGAGGTTGGGTCCACCCCGTTGGCCATCTTCGAGAAGTGGGCTATAGCCACAAAAAGACACCTGAGCCCAGGATCTGGGTTTGTGCTGATTAAACGCCTCCTCACACACTGCTCCGCAGCTCGGGCTGCATCCCATTTCTTGTTGAGTTATTGCAACCCTGTACCTTCCTGCATTGTTGTTTTATATGCTGCATACCTCTGTGCTGTCTGGGGTGCCAATGCGTGCTCTACCAGCAGGGATAAGTCTCGTCCACCAGGGACCACAGCTCCACTGAGAAAGGGGTCATGACTCTCTCTGCTGAAAGGGACAGCTCCCTGAATTTCTCCATCTGGAAATGAGGGAGCGCATCTGCTAGAGCATCATTGATCCCTTGAACATGCCTCACCCTTACATCCAGGTTGTTTGCTAATTGCAACTGTATCAATCTCCTCAGTAATCTGAGTACTAGCTCGTCCAGTGTGGCTTTTTCTTTCCCTATTAGGTCCCTGATCTTGCCTCTTATGTCCTGAGCTTTGTCCTCTGGGATCAATGAGGTGACAGCACCGGAATACAGCTCTATCCCTAGGAACACAATTGTGGTAACAGGTCCCACTGTTTTGTCTACACCCAGTGACACTCCCAATTCAGCTGCCAGACTTTGAAAAATGTTAAACAAAGATTAATTATATGAATCTTGAGGAGAAGAATAATTTAGGTAGGTGGTGGATTCCTCTAGAACTGCTAATTGGGATTAGTACAGCACACTAGAACTAGTGGATTGACAGGAACCTATTTACAGTTCAAAGCTGTTCTCCAGATTGGCATCATGATTGTGTAAGTAGGTACAAGAGAAGCAACTGGTGGAAGGAAATCTACGTGCATTATATTAGTATAACTATGATGACAGCATTTCAGACTTTTTGAAAAGTTTTGAGAATCCGCCACAATGATATCAATTTTGATAGTCAGCAATGCATCCTACTGTATCCATTTCTAGAATCCGTAACACCAACTCTCCCTTGTAGATTTCAGGTACTGTACTGATTTTTCCATGTTGCAATAAACATCTAAATTGTTTTAACAAAAAAAAACCTTCTGTTCTAATATCATCCGGGTGCTGCTTTTTATCTGGCAGGTCAAGCACGTTTTCATTCTGTGCTGCATTTAAAAAGCATTGAATATTGAGAGATGTGGTAAATTATGTAATTTAAACATTTTGGTCGTCGCACACCTGCGTTCCTGACCCAGCTTTACCACTTGGCCAAACTATATGTTGCCATCCTTCCTTCTGTTTGTTTCAGGAAATTTGATCTCAGCTGAGCCACAAGGGGTGGTCACCATTACACTGAGCTCAGGAATTTAGGCCCACAGTAGGTCATGAGTGACCACCGTCATGGCACTGTCACTGTTATGTCACGACTGGACATTATAATGCTAAGGATGCCTAAAGTAAATGAAGGTTAGTCTACACTATGGGCCTGATTCTGACCCCGGCGGTCGGCGGGAGCACCGCCAACAGGCTGGCGGTGCCCCGCAGGGCATTCTGACCCCGGCGGTGTTGCCGCGGTCAGAAGTGGAAAACCGGCGGTCTCCCGCCGGTTTTCCGCTGCCCATTAGAATCCTCCATGGCGGCGCAGCTCGCTGCGCCGCCATGGAGGATTCTGACAACCCATGCCGCCATCCTGTTCCTGCCGGTTCTCCCGCCAGGAACAGGATGGCGGTATGGGTTGTCGTGGGGCCCCTGGGGGCCCCTGCAGTGCCCATGCCAATGGCATGGGCACTGCAGGGGCCCCCGTAAGAGGGCCCCACAAAGAATTTCATTGTCTGCATTGCAGACAGTGAAATTCGCGACGGGTGCCACTGCACCCGTCGCACCTTCCCACTCCGCCGGCTCAATTCTGGGCCGGCGTCCTCGTGGGAAGGGAGTTTTACACTGGGCTGGCGGGCGGCCTGCCAGACTTAGAATGAGGGCCTATGACACTGGTGTACACTATTATAAGGCGGGTGCAAAATTGGCTGATATCCTTTCCATAACAAAATTGTGCAAACAGTTGTTGAACACTGAGCACTTTTGTAAGTGATAGCCACAAAATGTGATGGTGGTTGGGGAGGGGGTTGTTCTTCAGGAAGTTCTAGGAATCAAACATAACCTTTCAAAAATATTTACAATTTAAAGTATAGGGAGGAAAACGTGATTTGGCCAAAACACATTATGGTTTGACCAAGTGAATAAGCAAGGAAAAGGGAAAAGTTTTTAGGTTCTAAGAGCCAAATATACGAATGAATTTTGCAGTGTCAATACATGTGATTAGCAAAGTCACTGATTTTTTTTTACCTCAAAATGCCTGGTCGATTTGTTATGTATGAAACCCATTATATGAGTCAGAAAATATCTTATGCCTTCTAAAAAACATTTTGCGAATCACACCAAATAGCAATTTGGTATGGAATGTATCAGTGGTTTGTAATCTCATCTTTTCATTTTGCAAGCCATTTAACAGTTTCCAACACCTCAAATATGGTACTTAGGGCCAGATGTAGCAAAAATCCAAATTGCGACTTGCATTTTGCGAGTCCCTGCTACTCGCAAATTGCAAGTCGCAATTTGGTATGCGGAAAGGTGTCTCAAACACCTTCTGCAACTCATTTAATATTAATGAGGTGGGTCGCAGTTTGCGACCCCATTGCAAGTATGGGCACTCACGGGGATGGTGGGCTGCTGGAGACAGCAGACCACCATGTCCGTGACTGCTTTTTAATAAAGCATTTTTTTTTTTTTCTAAGTGCAGCGCGTTTTCCTTAAAGGAAAACGAGCTGCACATAGAAAAAAATACCGAAACCTTTTGTTTCGGATTTTTTCAGGGCAGGTAGTGGTCCACTTCAAGTGGATGGTAACTGCGATTCCATTTGCGACCGTTTTCGCGGTCGCAAATGGAATTGAATTGCATTGCGAGTCGCAAATAGGAAGGGAACACCCCTTCCTATTTGCGAGTCAGAAAGGCATTTTGCGAGTCGGATCTGACTCGCAAAATGCATTTCCGCATACCGGAGAGGCTTTTGCGCCTCGCAAACAGCGTTTTTCGCTGTTTGCGAGGTGCAAAACCCTTTCTACATCTGGCCCTAATTGATTTGCAGAGGGGGAAGGGTCTTACTGAGACCTCTACCTTTTTGGTAATAATGTTGGCAGCTTCAAGAGAAGTAGGCAATGGTCCATGGTCCCACTGATGCCACCCTCTGATGTTTTCCAAAATGGAAAACCTTTATTTTGTTAAAGCAGCACCACTTCCTCTATGGAGCACTGCCTGTTGTAGCAAAGAAAGGGCCTGATTTAAGAAAAGGGGAGCTGAACCCAGTGCAGTGGCCATTTTCCTTCTTCCCCTTTAGTGCCCCCCTCATGCCACCCTGTGCGCCATATATAAGATCCAGGGCACCCTGGCAATAGTTAGGGAAACTAATGTTGACATTTTTTACCCTAGTTCTGAGCTTTGCAGGATTAGGATCAAAAACTTAGACGCTAATCCTGCAAAGCCCATTGAAGTCCATTCTAAACAAATGGGTGCCTCCTTTTAAAGCCTGCCCTGAGCAGGTGTTAAAGGTGCCGAACAAAATGACACTCAGAAATCTCTTAGATTTCTTTGGTGCATTTTTTCGGCCCCCTAATGGGGGAACGTCTCCTTTGCATACATTATACCTGGCGCAGGCAAAATGTAGTGCAAAGGGTTACAAAGTGGCACATTGCATGCATTGTGTCACTTTGTAAATTAGGCACAGTGATTTTGGCTTCATCGGGCCACATTAGCGTAAAAAATGACGCTAATGTGGCAGAAGGAGGCGCTAGATGCTCTTAAATCTGCCCCAATGTTTCACATTAAGGATGTGATAACGCGTCCCTTTATGTTAATTTATTACACATCAGGACTCGTTTTAGGCCAATGAATCTTTTGACCCAGTTGAGAGACACCTTAGGACGAGATAGCTAATCAATATGTCAATCAATACGTCAATAATGTCATCAATATTTATCACAACAATACACTTCACTTTAGTCAAAGTCATTAATCAAATTTATTTTAGGCCATTTCTGCCCCCGGGGCCGGCTGAGCTAGAGGCAAAAATCCACAGGTAGGCACTTTGCAAAAAACACCTCTGTTTTCTGTGTAAAAAATGTGATGTGTCCACGTTGTGTTTCGGGCCCTTTCCTTTCGTGGGCGCTAGGCCCACCCACGAAAAGTGAGGTACCATTTTTATCGGGAGAACGGTGGATGGAAGGACATTTGTGGCTCCTCTCAGATTCCAGAACTTTCTGTCACCGAAATGAGAGGAAAAAGTGTTTTTTTGGCCAAATTTTGAGGTTTGCAAAGGATTCTGGGTAACAGAACCTGGTCAGAGCCCCACAAGTCACCCCACCTTGGATTCCCCTAGGTGTCTAGTTTTCAGAAATGTGCTGGTTTGTTAGGTTTCCACAGGTGCCGGCTGAGCTAGAGGCCAAAATCCACAGGTAGGCACTGTTTTCTGTGAAAAAATGTGATGTGTCCATGTTGTGTTATGGGCCATTTCCTTTCGTGGGCGCTAGGCCTACCCGCACAAGTGAGGTACCATTTTTATCGGGAGACTTGGGGGAACGCTGGGTGAAAAGAAATTTGTGGCTCCTTTCAGATTCCAGAACTTTCTGACACCAAAATGTGAGGAAAATTTGTTTTTTTAGCCACATTTTGAGGTTTGCAAAGGATTCTGGGTAACAGAACCTGGTCAGAGCCCCACAAGTCACCCCATCTTGGATTCCCCTAGGTCTCTAGTTTAAAAAAATGCACAGGTGTGGTAGGTTTCTCTAGGTGCCGGCTGAGCTAGGGGCCAAAATCTACTGGTAGGCACTTGGCAAAAAAACACCTCTGTTTTCAATAAAAAAATGGGATGTGTCCACGTTGTGTTTTGGGCCATTTCCTTTCGTGGGCGCTAGGCCTACCCGCACAAGTGAGGTACCATTTTTATCGGGAGACTTGGAGGAACGCTGGGTGGAAGGAAATTTGGGGCTCCTCTCAGATTCCAGAACTTTATGTCACCGAAATATGAGGAAAATTTGTTTTTTAGCCAAATTTTGAGGTTTGCAAGGGATTCTGGGTAACAGAACCTGGTCAGAGCCCCACAAGAATCTTGGATTCCCCTAGGTCTCTAGTTTTCAAAAATGCACAGGTTTCGTAGGTTTCCCTAGGTGCCGGCTGAGCTAAAGGCCAAAATCTACAGGTAAGCACTTTGCAAAAAACACCTCTGTTTTTTTAAAAAAAATGTGATGTGTCCACGTTGCGTTTTGGGCCATTTCCTGTCGCGGGCGCTAGGCCTACCCACACAAGTGAGGTATCATTTTTATCGGGAGGCTTGGGGGAACGCTGGGTGGAAGGATATTTGTGGATCATCTCAGATTCCAGAACTTTCTGTCACCGAAATGTGAGGAAAATGTGTTTTCTTAGCCAAATTTTGAGGTTTGCAAAGGATTCTGGGTAACCGAACCTGGTCAGAGCCCCACAAGTCACCCCATCTTGGATTCCCCTAGGTCTCTAGTTTTCAAAACTGCACAGGTTTGGTAGGATTCCCTAGGTGCCAGCTGGGCTAGAGGCCAAAATCTACAGGTAGGCACTTTGCAAAAAACACCTCTGTTTTTTTTATAAAAATGTGATATGTCCACGTTGCGTTTTGGGGCATTTCCTGTCACGGGCGCTAGGCCTACCCACACAAGTGAGGTATCATTTTTATCGGGAGACTTGGGGAAATGCTGGGTGGAAGGAAATTTGTGGCTCCTCTCTGATTCCAGAACTTTCTGTACCAAAATGTGAGTAAAATGTGTTTTTTTAGCCAAATTTTGAGGTTTGCAAAGGATTCTGGGTAACAGAACCTGGTCAAAGCCCCACAAGTCACCCCATCTTGGATTCCCCTAGGTCTCTAGTTTTAAAAAATGCACAAGTTTGGTAGGTTTCCCTAGGTGCTAGGGGCCAAAATCTACAGGTAGGCACTTGGCAAAAAACACCTCTGTTTTCTGTCAAAAAATGGGATGTGTCCACGTTGTGTTTTGGGGCATTTCCTGTCGCGGGCGCTAGACCTACCCACACAAGTGAGGTATCATTTTTATTGGGAGACTTGGGGGAACATAGAATAGCAAAACAAGTGTTATTGCCCCTTGTCTTTCTCTACATTTTTTCCCTCCAAGTATAAGAGAGTGTGTAAAAAAGACGTCTATTTTAGAAATGCCCTGTAATTCACATGCTAGTATGGGCACCCCGGAATTCAGAGATGTGCAAATAACCACTGCTCCTCAACACCTTATCTTGTGCCCATTTTGGAAATACAAAGGTTTTCTTGATAACTATTTTTTACTCTTTATATTTCAGCAAATTAATTGCTGTATACCCGGTATTGAATGAAAACCCACTGCAGGGTGCAGGTCATTTATTGGCTCTGGGTACCTAGAGTTCTTGATGAACCTACAAGCCCTATATATCCCCGCAACCAGAAGAGTCCAGCAGACGTAACAGTATATTGCTTTCAACAATCTGACATTGCAGGAAAAAGTTACAGAGTAAAACGTAGAGAAAAATTGCAGATTTGTTCACCTCAATTTCAATTTTTTTTTTTCAGTTGTTATTTTCTGTAGGAAACCCTTGTAGGATCTACACAAATTACCCCTTGCTGAATTCAGAATTTTGTCTACTTTTCAGAAATGTTGTGGTTTCTGGGATCCAGCATTGGTTTCATGCCCATGTCTGTCACTGACTGGAAGGAGGCTGAAAGCACAAAAGATCTTAAAAATGGGGTATGTCCCAGTAAAATGCCAAAATTGTGTTGAAAAATTGGGTTTTGTGATTCAAGTCTGCCTGTTCCTGAAAGCTAGGAAACTGGTGATTTTAGCACGCAAACCCTTTGTTGATGCCATTTTCAGGGAAAAAACCACAAGCCTTCTTCTGCAGCCCCTTTTTCCCATTGTTTTGAAAAAAACGAAATTTTCACTGTATTTCGGCTAATTTCTTGGCCTCCTTCTGGGGAACCCATAAAGTCTGGGTACCTCTAGAATCCCTAGGATGTTGGAAAAAAAGGATGCAAATTTGGCATAGGTAGCTTATGTGAACAAAAAGATATGAGGGCCTAAGCGCAAACTGCCCCAAATAGCCAAAAAAAGGCTCGGCACTGGAGGGGGAAAAGGCCTGGCAGCGAAGGGGTTAAAGCGAGAATCACAAACATCAGAGCATAACACGGCGTGCACATAGATCAAATTTAGCAGAGTGTCAATAACGCGTCAGTTCAACAAAGCATAGTTTCGGTCGTTTGTCTATTTGCGTCAGTTTTGGTGAACACCTGTCCTAACCACTGATTAGCATTCACATGTTGGGCTTCGTGCAAAACAATTTAGAACACTAATTTGGAAAACATCTAACTAAGGTCTCTGTCAAAAGTAAGCAGTTGGTACCTAGAAAGGAAAAGCAAACAGACAAATCACAATTGCATTGTCATAATTACCATCCAAAGTTTAGGTCAGCGCACAGGTTCAGTCTTCGTCTTCAGGACATCAGTCAATTCACCATCAGTCAGAACTCAGCTCCGGGGAAAAAGGGCACTTCCCTCATAAGGAGGTAAAGTGTAAAATGGACAATTTTAAGGGCGAGGATGGTTTTAAGTAAACCAACAAGTCACCAAACAGAGTGACAGATTGTCTGTATAAAATCAATAGCATTCCCTAACCCACCTCAATGACTCCCCATGACATGGGTTTTTATCCCTTTTCCATTGTACATTCCCCCAAAATTCCATTGGACATTTGTTATACCCCACTATCTTTAACCTACCAGAAAACACATTAGGTCACCTAACTCTTCACCCCATATTATTTTACAAGACTTTGATTGGTATCCATAATTGACGCCTTCAGAGGTGGCACGTCCGGTATGATTTAATCTTTCTGTAATTCTTTGCACATCTTTTGGTCAGCAGCTTCATTGTCTTCACCGGTTTGAATGACCTTGTACATTACATTAATCTACACTGTTTCATTTTATTTTAACATTATTCTGCGAGCAAGGAAAAGCTATGGGAACGGATCTAACATGGTTAGATTCGTCTTTTAGTTTGAAGAAAAAGAACATACGGGGTCATGTCCTTTTGTGAGTCAACACACTGCAAGATAGAAAAATACATTTAATATGAGAGCCAGGCAGCTAAATTCTGGTTCATGCTAACTTAAGGCCTGTAAGGATTTTAACACAGATTCAACAATGCAATCATTAGTATAAACTTATTTAAACATAATATAAACTTTTAGTCATCATTATTAGTCTACGTATACATTGGCGGCCTCCCTCCGTGGTAACATTTCAGGTGCACATTTAAGCAAAATTACTAATACAGTTTTATGCGGCAGTATCACACATTAATTCATAAACATTTTATGTTAATATGGATTATATAAGCTACGCTCTCTCAGTCCCTCCTCTGATGACATTTGCCATCACACAAACCTTTCCCTTTTGACCTTTCACTTAATTTTTCACCTTACGCATAATGCGCATTTCAGCATCTTGTCCCTTGTGTGAACTCTCCCAAATTTCATTAAACATTTTCTCCCTTTCCTTTTCTTCATTTTTTTTATTCCTCTTTGTCCAATTTCTTTTAATTTTGTCATTCATTTTGCATGCTCCCCATAAACCTAATAGACAGGCAAGAACAATTAATAGACCCCCTAATATTTTTGCAAGTACCCCATTCCAAATATTGCTAAACCACCTCCCTACTCTGGCAATTCCTTTTCCTAATTTCTACCACACTCCAGGTTCCTTCAAATCCTTCACTATCTTTAGTTAGGTTAGTAAGCATACCTCTAATCTTTTTACTGTTGTCAGGTATATATGAGCAACAATGACGCTCGTAGAGCATCTTGCAGACTCCACCGCTCTTTGCTAAAAGAATGTCTAAAGCAAGACGATTTTGAAGAGTCATAGCTCTTTCCGCCGCAAGTTCAGTATCCATCAGGAGTCTAGCCCCTGTAAAATTTGTCAGCATGTTATCCACAATAGTAGACAACTTTTGAATCTTTATTGAATTTAAGATAACCCCTACTGAAGGAATTATTGCTCCAAATATGTCACCAACGACCGCAGCCGCTGTCTCTCGTTTTTGTCTTGCATGTTGTAATTCAGACGTTTTAGGTATTTGTTTTAAGTCATCAATTTGGTAAATCTTTGGGAAAACTATTCCCAAATAACATGTCCCATACCATCCCTTAGGGAGACGGTAATAAGCATTAAGTCCACAGATATAATAGATCCCAGGGATCGCTGGGTCCTGTCCATTTAACATGAATGTCCATTTACTCTGAAACAAAAACACATGCCTACATTCACTCGTTCCCACAAATAAAGTGTCATGTTCAGATTTCGGCCTGTATATGCAAAGCCTTCCTACATGTAATGCATCTATAGCTAGTTTGCCTTGCGTCTTTATTGTGGTGTAAGCATAATAATTTGCATATGTGCGTTTCTCTACCCCTTTTTCTAATCTCTCTTTCAATGCTTTGCGTCTGTCATCAGTGTGATCTAAAAAGCTTTTCTCTACAGGTGTCAATAAGCAAGTCTGATTGTTGCGGTGTGCATAAGCTGTGCCAAATGTAAGTGTTGGTTCAAAGAATCCTCTAACTAATTTTATACTGTGCTCTTTAGCTAACTTGTTCAGAAATTCAATCACAGGCACAAAAGAAAACACCACATCCAAATTTGAATAGAAGTATTGCACATGTTCTTGATTATAGAATCTTGCTAGTAGCAAACTACAACTTATCCTGTAGGTTAGTGGCAAGCTATGATAAGTGACCCTCTCTTGTACTGATGAAGGAATCTTCGTGCACACATAACAGTTTTTCACATCCATTGTTTCAACATACTCATTCAGCAAGCAATAGAAGACATTAGTGGAAAGTTCCCTCTTTGAGTTAGTTCCCTCATGCAGGTGTCTTGCATCCTGCTCAAACTGTTCCCACGGTGTTAGTGTTGTAGTCTCAGGTTTTGAAGCATTGTTAGTTGCTTTCTTATCCAACCACGGTATTCCCACAATTACTCCTACAATTATTATTGCACACACACAATACCTAGTATAAGACTTAACCAACCACACACCTAACTCCTTTTGTTACTACCTCTATTATAAGCCATGTCTGTAAAGAATCAGATAGCAGAACAATAATCAACTTGAGGATGATATAAAACTGTCTTTTTTTTTAATGCAAACGTCTCTTTCTCTCTGGGTGTATTTACAGCGTTTCACTCACTCCAGGACTCTTTTGTCAAATCAGGTTAACAGCTTGTTATAATCGGTGATTTATAAGTCTCTTTCTTAGCTTCTTAGTTTTCAATTTAGAAATTTTGGTTTTAACAAAGTCTCTTTCTTTTAATTGATTTTCAGGTACCGTAGTATTGGCCTGGTACTTCTCGATCAAAACAGAACGCTAAGAATTATTGTTGCCATTCAGATGTTGTTGCATATGCCCATTCAGGACCTGCGTACCTTCTATTTGCGGTTCTTTTCCTTTTCAATCTGCGTTCGCCTTGTAATTCTCCTTCACTTAGGTCCTCTATTTGGGATGTATCAGTTTCTTCTGTTATTGTTTCACCTGGTACAACCCTTTCTTTCGCAGTCTGCTTCTCTGGCCAGTTATCTCCCTTATGCGTCTTTTTCCTGCTTGTCCTTTCAGGACGCTGAACAGCACCCTCCTCTTGTGCTATGGTGTTTTCTCTTGATGGACCTGCAACTGGCTCAGGGGATGCCGGTGTACTTTGATCTCTCTCTACTATTTCCCCTTCTTCTTCTTCTGGATCTGTAACGGGTTCAAGCTCTAACCCGTATCCGTCTAATTCTGGGAGAACCTCTCCTTGATTTAGTTCTGCTGCCTCTACTGAGATAGGCACACTGTCACCTCTCTCGAACCCGTTTACTGTTTGAGGGACTAGGCTGTTCTCAGTGGGCTCTCCTACAGTCTCAGTTCCCCCTTTGCTATTTTCAGGCCCTGAGACTTCCTTTTCTGGACTTGCTGAGTTGGAGGCTTCAAGTTCCTCATCAGTCGGACACGTTACCTTCTTTGTGTGACTGGCATGTATCCAGTTTGGAACGGCTGCACATTTCACAGCAGTGGTTGTTGTCAATATTACTTGATATGGCCCCTTCCAGTGCTGGTCCAAACACGACTTTCTCACATGCTTCTTGACAACCACCCAGTCACCGGCTTGCAGGGTGTGACCTGGATCACTGATCGATGGCAATGTGTTAGCTTCCACCTGGTGAGAAAAAGAGCGAACCACATCAGCCAAACCTTTACAGTAGTCCAACACCATATCATCCGTGATATTCACAAGAGCATTTTCAGGTACTGCGGGCAGCCTCATAGCTCTACCCATAAGGATCTCGTGGGGTGATAGTCCTGTCTTCTTATCAGGGGTGTTCCTCATTGACATCAGCACTAAGGGCAATGCATCTGGCCATTTCATATTGGTAGCTGCGCACATCTTCGCCATTCTTGACTTAAATGTACCATTCATTTGTTCTACTATTCCTGATGCTTCAGGGCGGTAGCTACAATGCAGCTTCTGTTCAATGTCTAATGCGGCACACAAGAGCTTAATCACCTCATTGTCAAAGTGTCTGCCCCTATCTGATTCTATAAAGACCGGAAACCCGAACCTGAGTATTAGTTCCCTAAGCAGCAGCTTTGCAACTGTGAGACTATCATTTCTACGTGTGGGGTAAGCTTCAATCCAGTGGCCGAAAACACACACAATCACCAACACGTATTTCAATCCTCCACAAACAGGCATCTCAATGAAATCCATTTGCATCTTGCTAAATGGACTGCCAGCTCTCTCTATGTGGCTCTGTGTTTCCACAGTCCCTTTTCCAGCATTCATCTGTTGACAGAAGATGCACCTGTGACAAGTAACCTTTGCAGAATGTCTGAATTTTGGGTTAAACCAGTCAATCTTGAATGACCTGATCATTGCATCTCTCCCAAGATGTGCCTGTCCATGGTAAAGCCTCGCAAATTGTGACAGAAGACTGTTTGGCAAAACCAGTTTCCCTTCCTCTGAGACCCACAAATCATCAGCTCTTTGTACGCATTGCTTTCTCTGCCAGGAGTGTTTTTCCTCTTTGCTAGCACAACCCTGTAGTGTTTTTAGCTCATCTAGTGTATCAACTACCCTTAATGCAAGGTTCAAACATGTGTCATTTTCGGTTTGCGGTAATAATTCCCACTGATCCTTGAATGATATACAGTTCAATGCGCAAAATCTTGCGACTTGATCTGCATAGCCGTTTCCCATAGACACAAAGGGGGTTATTCCAACTTTGGAGGAAGTGGTAATCCGTCCCAAAAGTGATGGTAAAGTGACGGATATACCACCAGCCGTATTACGAGTCCATTATATCCAATGGAACTCGTAATACGGCTGGTGGTAAATCCGTCACATTTGGGACGGATTACCACCTCCTCCAAAGTTGGAATAACCCCCAAAGTCTTGTGACTTAACATGAGCATTGCATTTCACCACGGCAATTTCAAGAGGTAACTGAATCGCATGAAACAAATCCTTAATTTGTTCACCATTTTTCACAGGAGAACCAGAAGAGGTCATGAAACCTCTCTGTGACCACAATTGGCCAAAATCATGTACAATTCCAAATCTGTATCTGCTGTCAGTATAGATAGTGACTTTCTGATTTTCAGCTGCGTGGCATGCCTTAGTAAGGACAATTAGTTCCGCCACTTGTGCGGAATACACTCTCTCGAGCCAGGAAGCTTCAATGATACCAGCTATGGTACACACAGTGTAACCAGCTCTCAGCATTCTGAGAGAGTCTCTCAAACAGGATCCATCAACAAACATAATGCAGTCATTTTCTTTTAACTGCGTATCTTGAATATCAGGTCGGGCCTGGTACATAGTTCTGTTACCTCAAGACAGTCATGCTCCACTTCCTCTTCATTATTAATCTTGGTACTCTCAACAGGAAGTAGAGTTGCCGGGTTTAGTACAGTACATCGCTTCAGTGAGACATTAGGCGCCCCCAAAATGATTGTGTCATATCTGGTAAGTCGGGCATTTGTCATGTGCTGGGTTTTGGTTTGAGTTAACAGAATTTCAACTGAATGTGGAGCCATTACTGTCAAGGGATGTCCCATCACTATGCCTTCACACTGTGTGAGGCTTTGACCAACTGCTGCAACTGCGCGCAAACAACCCGGTAAGGCTGCTGCAACGGGGTCCAAGGTAGCTGAAAAATATGCTACAGGGCGATTTGCACCCCCATGGACCTGTGTTAAGACAAACAAAGAACAAGCATCACGTTCATGACAAAACAGTAGAAAAGGTTTTGTGTAATCATGCATACCCAAAGCTGGTGCCCTGCACATGCACTCTCTCAATTCCATGAATGACTCAAGCTCTTCTTTGGATAGGGTTATGGTGTACGGTTCATCCTTAATCTCTTTGCCTGTCAGCTTTATCAATGGTTTTGAGATAATTGAGAAGTTGGGTATCCACTGACGACAGTAGCCCACCATTCCCAAAAACATCCTGACATCTCTCTTTGTTGTTGGGGGGTTCATTTGCAAAATAGCAGTTACCCTTTCCTTTGATATTCTCCTGGACCCTCTCTCAATCAAATGTCCTAAGTACTTCACCTCTTTCTGACAGTACTGCAGCTTCTTTGGCGACACTTTATGTCCATTCTTTCCCAAATGATTCAGTAAGGCAATTGTGCCATACCTACAATCATATTTTGTCCTGGATGCAATCAGCAAGTCGTCAATGTACTGTACTAGTGTCGAATTGAAAGGCAGTACTAAGTATTCTAAGTCCTTTTTCAATATCTGATTGAAGATGGACGGAGAGTCAGAAAACCCTTGAGGAATTCTGCACCAACTGTACACCTTGTCCAGGAATTTGAAACTGAATAAAAACTGGCTGTCCTCATGAAGAGGCACCGAAAAGAAGGCTTGTGACAACTCTACAATGGTGAACCATTCAGCATCGCACGGAACCTGAAACATGATCACTGCTGGGTTTGGCACTATGGGGCAACACTTCACCACAATCTCGTTTATTTTTCTCAAGTACTGCGCAATTCCAACCTTCCCACAAGGCTTTTTCAGACCCATTATCGGTGAATTACATGGGCTGCTCAATACCTCCTTCAGGACTCCCTGTTTTACAAAGTCTGCAATTATTTGCGACACCTGAATAAGGACATCTTGTGCCATGTGGTAATGCGGCACCTGGGGAAACACTGCATTTGGTTTCACTTGAACTTTAACTGGTTCCACTCCTTTTATCAGTCCCACTTCCTTTCATGTCAAATCTCACACTTTCTCTGTCACCGTTCCCTATAACTCGGCTGGTAAGTCAGTCACTGTAAGCATCGGGAATAATGTTATTAAATGGTAATGTTCATTCACGTTTTTTGCTTCCGAGGGACCACTACCTGCCCTGAAAAAATCCAAAACAAAAGGTTTCGTTTTTTTTTTCTAAGTGCAGCTCGTTTTCCTTTAAGGAAAACGGGCTACACTTGGAAAAAAAAATGCTTTATTTAAAAGCAGTCACGGACATGGAGGTCTGCTGACTACAGCAGGCCTCCATACCTGTGAGTGCCCTGACTCGCTATGGGGCCGCAATTTGCGACCCACCTCATTAATATTAATGAGGTGGGTCTTTGCGACCCCATAGCGACTCGCAGACGGTGTCTGAGACACCGTTCTGCATAGCAAATTGCGAGTTGCAATTTGCGAGTCTCTCGGACTCGCAAATTGCAAGTCGCAATTTGCAAAGTTCCTACATCTGGCCCACAGTCTCTTCCTAGTAGGGACACAGGACTCGATTCGTAGACTTCAAACTTATGTAGTCCCTGGAAGTTGCCAATCTCAACTTGCACTGGATCTGTAATTGGATTTGTCAAGTACTGGTTTGCTACTCCAACCACTCTTATGGTACACCCTGAAAGTGGTAATTTTGGAACCTCTGCACCCCTGACTGTGGAGCGTGTAGCTCCAGTATCAACCAAGAATGAAACTTTGTGACCCATTACTTTCCCCTCAACATAGGGTCCCCTCTGATCTACTTCTAGGGACGCTGCAAGCCTGCACTCTTCACTGTCTGAACAGTCATCCGACCATTCCTCATTCATTCCATCTTCACCACGCAATGGGAATGTCTGTACTGTATTATTTTGGCTCATTACTTGACCTGTGACCTGCTGAGGAAGCATCACCTGCTGCTGTCCCATTGGAGCCATTGGTAATTGCATTTGCTGTCTAGGTACCATGGGAACCTACTGTTGTACTTGCTGCATTTGCGCTGGTTGAACACGCGGCATTTGCATTTGCTGCATGGGCTGTAACCCTTGCATATGAACCATGTTATTTTGAAAGTTTTGATTTCTCAATTTTGGACCTCTCATATTTTGCAATGTACCAACATTAGTGCTTTGTTGAACTATACCATCCTGCACCACATTTGGGCATTCCTGCTTCCAATGCCCCACGCCCCCGCATGCGTGACATGGAGACATCTTTTTCATCCCTTGTGCATCATTTTGAACCACCACAGTATTCAAGTCTGGACCGCGATTTACACAACCTTGATTTCTTGGTTGTGCCTGAAACACACCATTCCCTTGCGGTTGCTGCTGTATCATCTGCTGAATTCCATTTTCCTGCATTCCTCCCTGCGCAGCCCTTAAATGCATCACCATCACCTTTTCCTTCAGTTTTCTCTGCTTTAACTCAATCTCAACGCTACAATACTTTGCGTACTGCAACACCTCATCAATCGGCTTCGCTTGCCAACAGATCAAATGATTCTTAATTATCTGGCTAACCTCTGGGCTCAGCCCTTCAACAAATCTGAACACAAGATGGTTCATGTCTTTCGGCTCAATAGTTTCAGTACCACTGTAATGTTTGAATGCCATCAACAATCTCTCATAGTAAGCATGTATCGATTCTTTAACCTCCTGTGAGGTCCGGTCGATTTTCTGCCAATCAGTCACTTTCGGTGACACCTTCCGCTTCAAAAACTCATCACTTTATGATAGTACTTCATCACCTCCTCACAGGGTGCTCCGGTCAACTTATCCCTTGCCGGCTCCTGCATCGGCCTGTCTACCCCTCTCTTGCACTCAAGCCATAAATCGGGTGGAACAATGATCTCAAACAAGGTATTCAGGTCTTCCCAGACACTTCGCAAGCTTCACAAACCTATCTGTTTGCTGATACCACTCTATCGGCTTCTCCGTCAACCTGGGATAATCATTTGTAAAAGATAGAACTTCTCCCCTGGACCACGGTACATGAATTAGAACCCCACAAGCTGTTTCTCTCATTGGTAGCATCTTTACTGATTCCGTATCTGGTGAAGTTTTTGCTTTACTCGATCCCGGACTGTCACCTTTCTCCTTGTCTCTTTTCTTTGTCCATCTGCCTTCCCACTTTTCGAAGGCTCCCCAGATTTGTGCACTTTGCAGTATTTCTTTTAAATGCGCTTTCATTCCGGCAGACCTCATATGATCGAAGTCTTTTGAATCAAAGTCTAACCTGTAACTTCTTTTCAAATGTTTAGTATTCTCAATATCAATATTGTATTTGTCTGCCAGGTTCGCTAATTTCTGATGTACCTTGCCTACTTCTTTAGTAATCGTAGGGCACAGATATCTCAATTCTGCCTCTGGATATGACTCTAATCTGTTCACCCCCATTGTTCCGTGCACTAATACAGCAGCTTCCACACCCAGTCTCACAAAGTTCAGGTAATCATCTCTCTCTGCGGTTATTGTAGCAAGTTGTGAAGGTTTGTTATTTCCCAGCCACTCGTTTAGTTGCTGCACAGAAAAACCTTGCAACGAGATATTTCCTGCCTGCATTATTGGAGTCTGTGATGTTTCCACACTCATTGTCTGAGGGGCTAACATACTTGACCCTGCTTGTCTTATCGCCTCAATAGGAGCCCCAATCGGACTAAGGCTTAACAGGGACCTGAGGTGTTCGGCTGTTTGTGATCTTGGCGATATTGATCGAGAGGTTCCTGTGAATCCCCCTCTCATCATTTCCTGGGTCCCCATTCCTTGATCACTTGTCTCAGGTTTACCCTGCGCATATAGTGGTACAGGTGGACCAACAGTAATTGGCAATGATATGGCAGCTGGTGTCTGACCTGGTCCCAAACCTCGTGGAGCAGCGACTCCAAAGGTCTAATTCTCTGAAGCTGGGGCAGGTATTAATGGAGGTCCTGCTGCTGGATTATACCCTGGTATCAGTTGTGGCTGCGGCTGGGGCAGCAATTGCGGAGTTGGCTTATTCTGCACTAACCTACATTTTTTATATATCAGGTCTGGCGGCACTATCAGATTTGTTGTAGTCTCTAGTACTGGGACGTCCGGATACATTCTCTGTATCTGCGGTGGAGGTTGCAACTGTATCTGCATGTCTGGCGCAGTGGGTACACTGACACCATTCTCTATCGAACCCGTATCACTAGTCTGTGCTGTATCAGTAACTCCCTTCTCCTGCGTCTGGGTCCCAGGATCTGCACTAGTGCTCGGGACATTGTTGCTTACCGCATAAGGTCATGGGCGATCATGCAATAGCTGATTAAAAAATTCTTCATTATCTGAATCATCTTCTTCTTCCCAAGATCTCTTAGTTTCTTTAGGCTTACTAGAGTCTTTGTCTGTTTTACCTGTGGCTTTCTTTCCCTGCGTCTCATTTCCCTGTGTTATTGCTGGGAACAATTTTAATCCATCAACTATTCCCCGTCTCCACATTTTGCTCTCATTATCCCACCTAGCTTCCGCTAGAGTCTTTTCTGCCCTTTTCAGTCTTTTCTTGTCTCTGTTTAAGAGCCATTAAATCCCAAATTGCTAAAGCCTCATACTGAGCTGGCCTCGGAGGTGGCTTCTGTACATTTAACATCCACCATAAATTCTCTAGAACTCTTGTATTGAACGTCCTGTGTTCTGGGAACGCCAAACATCCCTCTTTTTCTGTCAATTTGTGCCACAGTTTCATCCATAAACAAGACACAACACCCTTTTCCTCCATGACAATTTAAGCTGGAGTTCCCTCAGGCGGTGTAGGCTCCCCTTCACTCGCCATAATGTATGTGTCTCCTTTCAGAGCACTCTTAAAAGGTTTAACAAAGTTCATCTTTACGTCTTGCTTTTGTTTGTATTTAATCAAGAAGTGACTTTAATTCCCAGGACACTCTTCACCCACCTTTCTCAGCCTATTGCCTCTCACAGACCGCAGCCAATCCGTGCGCGTCCATTCTCGACAACTGACCTATCTCAGCGCGGCACCACTGATGTCACACTCACACACTGCAGCTGACAAAGTCTTGTGGCTCGTCCGCCCCTCACTGGATTCACACCAAACTAATGCAAAATTGACTGCGAGCACCTTAACAACAACAACACAAATTTGCCGGTTTTCTACAGGAAGGGTACAGATTCGCTTCAGAACTTTACTGAGATTTCACTTGAAGCCAACGCCGTACTCTCGACTTGTCAATGGTTCGTTCAAGTGCACTTTAGAACTTGCCAAATCTCCATCAAAGGTTTCACACATACAATTTGACTCAATCTCGACTTGTCAACCACGCCTGATTGACCTAATTGAACCGCACAAATTATAACATAAACCCAAGTGTCTCCTACACTTGTCAATATACTCCGGAGTCTTAGACCACGACTGGTCCATACATGAACAACCAACCACATGGATAAATTTGAGCACAAAGCGCCACACTCATGTGAAGTACGCCGACTTCCCTACTCTCATACTGAGGAGTACACCCACTCCTACTAAACAACATTTACCTGGTCTAGATACACACAAACTTCACAAATCACCTGCGAAATGCATAAGCTGAGCAAGCGCATATCCTACACCACACATGCTATGACGCCGAGAACATTCCCAACTCACTTTGGCAGGCTCCGAGATCCCAGGAAAGTCATGGTGAAGTTAGAAACACATCATACCTCCAATTTACATTATTTCAGAAAAACAGTCCAAACAATAATTCTCCGTCCTAGGGCCCCAAAGGGCCAAACCGTCGCTCTGCTACCAGAACTGATAATGCGTCCCTTTATGATAATTTATTACACATCAGGACTCGTTTTAGGCCAATTAATCTTTTGACCCAGTTGAGAGACACCTTAGGACGAGATAGCTAATCAATATGTCAATCAATACGTCAATAATGTCATCAATATTTATCACGACAATACACTTCACTTTAGTCAAAGTCATTAATCAATTCAAGACTCTACCATGACCTTGCAGCCATGAATAACCACACCAGTTTAGTAGAATTTTATAAATTTTATTCCCTATTAATTACAATCTAAAAGCAGATGCGTTAATCTCAACACCAAGAAACATAATAGCATAGTCATGATATGGCAACTTTGGTAAGATTTCATTAAAGCGAGAATCACAAACATCAGAACATAACACGGCGAGAACATAGATCAAATTTAGCAGAGTGTCAATAACTCGTCAGTTCAACAAAGCATTGTCTCGGTCGTTTGTCTATTTGCATCAGTTTTGGTGAACACCTGTCCTAACCACTGATTAGCATTCGCATGTTGGGCTTCATGCAAAACAATTTAGAACACTCATTTGGAAAACATCTAACTAAGGCCTCTGTCAAAAGTAAGCAGTTGGTACCTAGAAAGGAAAAGCAAACAGACAAATCACAATTGCATTGTCGTAATTACCCTCCGAAGTTTAGTCAGCGCACAGGTTCAGTCTTCGTCTTCAGGACATCAGTCAATTTGCCATCAGTCAGAACTGAGCTCCGGGGAAAAAGGGCACTTCCCTCATAAGGAGGTAAAGTGTAAAAGGGACAATTCTACGGGCGAGGATGGTTTTAAGTAAACCAACAAGTCACCAAACAGAGTGACAGAGTTTCAGGATAAAATCAATAGCATTCCCTAACCCACCTCAACGACTCCCCATGGGACTCCCCATGACATGGGTTTTTATATCTTTTTCGTTGTACATTACCCCAAAATTGTATTGGACATTTGTTATACCCCACTATCTTTAACCTATCAGAAAACAGATTAGGTCACCCAACTCTTCACCCCATATTATTTTACAAGTCTTTGATTGGTCTCCATAATTGACGTCTTCAGAGGTGGCACGTCCGGTATGATTTCATCTTTCTGTAATTCTTTGCACATCTTTTGGTCAGCAGCTTCATGGTCTTCACTGGTTTGAATGACCTTGTACATTACATTAATCTACACTGTTTCATTTTATTTTAACATTATTCTGCAAGCAAGGAAAAGCTATGGGAACAGATCTCACATGGTTACATTCCTCTTTTAGTTTGAAGAAAAAGAACATACGGGGTCATGTCCTTTTGTGAGTCAGCACACTGCAAGATAGAAAAATAAATTTAATATGAGAGCCAGGCAGCTAAACTCTGGCTCATGCTAACTTAAGGCCTATAAGGATTTTCACACAGATTCAACAACGCAATCATTAGTATAAATGTATTTAAACATAATATAAACTTTTATTCATCATTATTAGTCTACGTATACCTTGACGGCCACTCTACGTGGTCACATTTCAGGTGCACATTTAAGCAAAATTACTAATACAGTTTTATGTGGCAGTATCACACATTAATTCATAAACATTTTATGTTAATATGGATTATATAAACTACACTCTCTCAGATGTTACCTCAAGGATAGTGTCTGCCCTCCCTTGAGGCCACCATTGCAATGTTTGTAGCAAATCACAGTGGTCACGTATTGCAACCTGTCTAACTGTTATTCATTAGGTAGGTCGGCCTGCCACATCTTGTGAATGGTTATTTTTTAATGCGACCTTTTGATACACAAGTCGTTTCAAAAAAATAAAAGTCATTTCTCAAAAAGTCGGTGTGCAAATTACACCCACTTTTTTACAAAAGTACTCTTCTTACATCTGGCTCTAAAATCAGTAACAGCCACTAAACCACAGCTCCCTCTGAACTTGACATATGCCTCTGTGTTTATGCCAAATAATCTATCATCTTGAGCTAGTTGGAATTAGATGAGAGAGCATAGAGCATTATCTCCACTCACTTATTAGCAATAATAACAATGCATTAACGTATGCAGCTGCTTCTTCTACACTTTAATACGTTCCAATGCAAAATATGATCGGTTTATACGTAAAACAATTCCTTCTGTTACCAGTCATGAATATTATAATTTATCAAAACATCGCGTTATTAGTGGTGGTCTACAACAATAAAGATACGTGTTGTGTCGCATAACATTAAAACTAGAACGTTTTACGTAGAATTGTTTGGACGGCATCCAATTCCATTTTCTTAGTTCTTTAATTTCCTTTCATACAAACTACGTGGAATACAGTACGTGCATGGTGTTATTGTAAACTGTTGTAATGAACATTATACCCTGAGACCATTTAAAGAAACTAGAAGCAACTGGCCCTCGGGCCATCAACAAATAAATATAGGATGGAGACAGTTTTGTTTTTGATGCGGAGAGGAAAATTGATTATTTTCTGTTAGGCGCAGGGAAACCTTTATGCGTCAGCCCCTGCCTTATTGGTTCTACTGCTCTTTTTCATTGGCCTGTTTTTTTAATATAGCAAGGTGCATTTTAGTTGGTAGGGCATGGTCTGTCAATCAGAGAGCACAGTATGCAATCGGAAGAAGATGTGATTTCCTTCCCTGATTGACACCGCCCACCTGTCCAGACGCCAGCTTTGATCACCTTTCCCATAATACCCTCTTCTTTTCCTGACTGAAGACTTTGGCCTATCATACTTAACTGTCTCTACATAGAGACACTGTAGGTGTGTGTGAGAGAGGTAAAAACATTTTTCAATCCTGCATCTGTCATTTATCCAAGCTGCGAAACAAAAATCCTTGAACATGTTCTAGTACTGGACTTGTGAAAGTGATGGTTTTATTTTGATTCATTTTTGTATTTTAATGTGATAGCATGCAACTATAGATGCACTCCATTTCTTAAAATGTACAACTTAACCCCATCAGTGTGTGTGTTAGCCACTGGCCGACGCACGTACACCCTCCTTGGTGCGGGTCACGACCAGTGGTCGAAGCCAGGGAGGGGTTTGAAAAATCCTCTGGTGCATCGCACCAGAGGAATTTTTTAAGATTTTAAATACCCTTGGGAGACACAGAAGGTCTTCCGTGTCTTCCCCCGCTCCCCACCTGCCCCTCTGTGACATCATTGTGCGCCGAGATGCATGCTGAAGTCACAATTAGTTTTCTCTGCCAGAGCAGGAAGCAGCAGGTAAGGCCGCTTTCTGCTCCAGTGGGGAAAATGGGCCCAAAAGGGCCTCCCCACCATTTGGGAAGGCCTCCTTTGAAAGGGGAGACCCTCCCCTTTCAAATGAGGTCTTCCTGAAATGGTTTCCTGGCCATGGATCACAGCCACACCAATCCACAGCCAGGAAACCCCACTAGACACCAGAAATTAAATTTGGCGGTCAGCCTCCTCTAAAAATGGGCTGTTCTCTCTCACCCGCCCCCCCCAGCAGCATGTATATTTTTATTTTAAAATGTTAGTTTATCCTTTGGGGGTGCGATCTGCCCTCCAGGGGTTAAAAATTAATAAATAATAAAAATAAAAACAAAAACGTTGAGGGGGCTCTAGGCCTATCCACACAAGTGTGGTACCATTTGTATTGGGAGACTTGAGGGAACACAAAATTGAAGCACAAGTGTTATTGACAATTGTTTTTCTCTACATTTTTGTCTTCCAAATGTGAGGCAGTGTGTAAGAAAGAAGTAATTTTGAGAAATGCCCTGTAATTTACATGCTAGTATGGGGACCCCCAAATTTAGAGATGTGCAAATAACCACTGTTTCTAAACTCCATATCTTGTGCCCATTTTGGAAATACAAAGGTTTTCTTCATACCTATTTTTCACTCCTATATTTTACCAAATAAATTGCTGTATAGCAGGTTTACAATGAAAACCCATTGCAAGGTACAGCTCATTTATTGGCTCTGGGTACCTAGGGTTCTTAAGGAACCTACAAGTCCTATATATCCTAACAAACGGAAGAGTCCAGCAGACGTAACAGTATATTTATTCAAAAAATCTGCCATAGCTTGAAAATGTTACAGAAGAAAACAACTCAATTTCGAGTTTTTATTTTTTTTATTTCAGCTGTTATTTTCTGTAGGAAAACCTTGAAGGATCTACCCAAAAGACCCCTTGCTGAATTCAGAAGTTTGTCTCCTTTTCAGAAATGTTTAGCTGTCCGGGATCCAGGATTGGTTTTACACCTATTTCTGTCACAGACTGTAAGGAGGCTGAAAGCACAAAAATTGTAAAAAATGGGGTATGTCCCACTAAAATGCCAAGACTGTGTTAAAAAATTTGGTTTCCGGATTCAAGTCTGCCTGTTCCTGAAAGCTGGAAATATGGTAGTTTTAGCACTGCAAACCCTTTGTTGGTGCCATTTGCAGGGAAAAAAAAACAGATGCTTTCTTCTGCAGCACTTCATTCCCATTTTTAAAAAAAACACATTTTGACTGTATTGTGGCTGATTTCTTTGTCTCCTCCATGGTGAACCCACAAATTTTGGGTACCTTTACTATCCCGAGAATGTTGGAATAAAAAGGGTGCAAATTTGGCATGGATAGCTTATGTGCACAAAACGTTATGGGGGCCTAAGCGCGAACTAACCCAAGTAGCCAAAAAAGGGCTCAGTACGGTGGGGGGAAAGGCCCAGCAGCTAAGGGATTAATACAGACTTTAAAGAGGGGGATAGCTGAACAAATGCTTAAGTGTCCGGTGTTGCTGTAATATTTATCTGTAGGGTTTTCAAAAATGTCCTCACAACATGCATCATCCCACAACATAATATGTGATATGCTCGGTCGGCAGTATTGCTCCAATGTGGAATGCTCTGGCTGTCCAACGAGGAAGTTTAGAGTGCAGATTATTATGTTAATTTTTTTATCTCAGGTTAGTTAGTGAAATGGTTTGACTCCCATTTTTGATATTTATAAAAAATCTAGTTAAATGATGAAGTTGGATGTTTAATAAATATCCAGGAAAAGTAACCTTTAGAAAGTTACCCTTTCCCTGTCTGGATGCTAAATTGCCTTACCCTGCCTGCCAGCAGTTGACTCATCAGTAGTTGACCTTAATGAGGTATGGAAATTGCTCCCAGAGTACAAACAATGGGTTAGGCCTGTTGAGAGGGTAGGTTGAGTGTTGGGCAAGTGATACCATAATATGACATGTCAGCACAGGAAGGGCAGCTAGGGACTTTCCAGGAACTCCATTTACTTGAAAAGGACAGAGGTGAAGCTTGTCCAATTATAGTTTAGTGTAAGGGGAGACCTATCTTTAGGCCCAAGATAGCCATTGGGGCACCCACCCAGATTGAGGAGGAGCAGGTCCCAGAACCATTTGGTGTAGCTTAGGAAGTGGGGGCTGCTAACTTCCCTAAACACACCCCTGCCTGGAAAACAAGCTCCTTCCTGTTGCAGAAGGCCTCTTCCATCTTTGATGTCCCTGAGATAGTGCAATCTGGGTAGTCTGCAGTAAGGCAAACACAATATGCTATAAATGTGAGTATAGATGCCTCCAGGATTTTTTTCCCATTGGTTAGAGAATGTCCACTCACTGGCTACTGAATTGTACAAAAATGGACCTCACTACTAGCTCCTCAAAATATTTTCAGGACTGTGGCATAACAGAAGATGGATTACGTCTGCTGTTTGAGATCTGTGAGGAAACTGAAAGTCTGCATCTGCTCCAACTTGTACCCAGGACAATAAAGTGGACTCAAAGGGTCAGTAGATGGACCTCCTACCTGGGTACAGGAACACAGCAAGCTGATAGGTGTATTTTTCTTGAAGTGCCCCAATGACCAGTTGCAAATACACCTGGGCTGGACCTGCTGGTGATGGCTACTGAAATAAAGTCTGACCTCTAAGTGCTGTCCGTGAGGTATTGGGATTCATGGATGTGTCCAGATGGACTTCTCCAATAATCTCTGAAAATGAGGACTTCCAGTCTTCTAGAGGAATGGGATCAACCACTGAAGTCAATCTTCCCAAGACAACCCCTCGCTGGTCAAGAAAATCTGTTTGGGCCACCTTGTAGTTTTTGTTTGAAAGCTTTCTACAGTATGGATCTATTCAGGAGTACTATGGCTGCCACCCCACCTCTAGGTCAAGCCTGTCTGCCTGTGAGCTGAGTTTTAAATTACTGAAAACTTTGCCTGGATTTAACAGGTTAATGACTCCATTACTAATGGAGGTAATTTACTTTCCTACATCACTCACTCTGGAATTTACACTGACTGTGACCAAGGATGACATTCAATCATGTAAGAAAAATATTTGAAAAAATATAGAAGTGTCACTGAAACAGTTTTTTCTTTTACCAGTCATTTATGTTTTGCTTGTCATCTTTGAGATGTTCCATCCTTCATAAAAATAAATCCTGGTAGAATGATCGGGAATAACATGAATAAAAAACATAAATATACAATTGTTTTTAAAAAACAATGCATTAATAAAATCAATATTAGTTTAAAACAAATTACACAGCAGACAATACATATGTTTCATGTAAAAAGAGCATGTTAAATCTAAAAATTCTAAGGAATGAAAAGGAAAGAAACCTTCGTATTAAAACTTAAATAAAGGCATCCTCACTATAAAAATTCACATCTTAAATACAATCACTCAGTTTAAAAAATGTTGGCCGCCCTTTTTTCAAATTAGCCAAACGATATATAAAAGGATACTAACCTCACAAACAATTGGCTCGCTTAAGTCAGAATACAGGATCCAAAAGCCTCTTGGTAATGCCTCAGACCAATATTATTACATAAGGGATTAATCTTCAATTGACATGACATTGTATCTAGGGCAGAAAAACATAACATGTTCAATGTTCTCATGCTCATACCCACAACACTGACATTCAGGTGGTATCGGTGAAACAGTTTTCCATTTGCTCATAAATTAATTCACTATAAGGTTCCCCAACCTGAACTTTCCAAAAAGCATCTGAGTGACAGGAGGGTATATAGGGCCTGATTACAATTTAGGCGGAAGCGGTTAATCTGTCCCAAATGTGACAGATTTGCCGCCCACCGTATTACAAGTTCCATAGAATATAATGGACTAGTAATACGGCGGGCGGGATATCCGTCACATTTGGGATGGATTAACCTCCTCTGCCAAAGTTGTAATCAGGCCCATATTGTCTATAAAAGGCTGCCTTCCAGGCAGAGGTTTTCGCTCTAGGAAGTCCTCCACCAAACTCCCCTGCTTATCCTTATGTTGGCATTCCAAGATCCTTTTCTCCCAATAGGCAGTAATAATCCTACCCCTAGCTGCTATACGAATCTCATGGTGACAGAACCAATACTCTCCCAGCCCCAGGTCAACAAGATGCTGCTTAACAAATTTGAATCAGGGAAAATGATGGGCCTTGCATAAATTCATCTCCTCCTCCACAGCCAACCTGTAAGGGTGGATTTCTTCCAAATACCATAACCTAATCCAGTACAGGAGTGGTCTTACATCTACCAGATCCCCACTTGCTTTAGCCCTAAATCCAATAATAAAGGAGTGATGGGGGCGCTACAGGGTAAAAGGAAAAGTGTCCTTGTGAAGGTGTTTTCTTTAGCAATTAAAGCCCTGCTGTTCAAATGCCCCCATACTTCTGCTCCATATAGGGCAACAGCCTGTGCCTTTGCCCTCTGAATTTCAACCACTGAAGATAGGACTTTTGGGGTTTTCCCCTGGATCTTCTTGATAATAACAGAAGCAGCATGTCCCAGCCCCACTCCACATTTTTCCATGTGGGACTTCCAGGATGTGATACATAGGAGCCGCCTCAGAACTAACTCAAAGGCAGCCCTTAGATTAACAAAGGCCAAATATACGTGGTCCCCTGCTTGTCTCAAATATTTTGACACAATAAGTTCAAACCTAAACACTTGGTCACCCTTGACCTAAACCTTGTCTGCAAGGGAGAGAGAATCGGGGTCTCATCTATCCAGGTATTTAGACTACCAAATACCTCACTGCAAAAGATCTTTTGTAGATGGTCAATTAGGCTAATTTGAAGGTAATTTTTTGTGGCATTTCTGTCACAATTGTTTTACATAGGTATAATCACTGCATTAAACCAGGAGTCAGTAATACCCCCTCACACACTATGTGGTTAATACGTTAATTAATATAAGGGTCCCATAGTAATAGGTCAGATGGATACACGTCCCCAGGGATCCCTTCTGGTGGTGTTTCACAAATAGCTTGTAAAGTTTCCTTCAGTGAGAAGTGTAAGATCTCCCCACCTAGACCCGTCCCAGGTGTCCCACTACCTATTCCGCCTCCTCGATCTCCATTGTTGGTGGAGCACAAATTCTAGTAAAGTGCTGTACCCATAGGCAGGGCTGTACTACGAATCCTAAAGGACTATAAGATCTTGTACACCTATGGGCCAATATATGCCAAAAGGATTAAGCCCATATTTATTTATTGGAAAACGATAGAGCACAACGCTGTGCCAAAATTGGCAGCGACGAGCTCTGTCATTTTCACAACTCAGGGATGCGCCGCCTTTAATTAAATACGGCGCACCACTGTGTTGTCCCCTGCGCTGGCGCCAAATTTAGCTGCCAACGCAGCCATCCTTGCTCCATCGTGCAAGGATGTCTGTGTAGAGGGGTGTGATTGTTTATGTACTGGAAGGTGTTCCTTCCTGTAAACAAACAATCACTAATAACGATTTGGCACTTCAGTGTGTGCTGCAGAAAGCCTCATTTTCAAATGACTGTTTATGTGCAGGATGGGACACCTTGACGACATAAACAATAAATTCTGGCATTTTGCTCTTTTTATGAGTGCTGCAGAATGCAGCACACATAGAAAAAGCAAAAAACAGGGAAAAATAAAACTGTTCCTCCTTGTTACACGTTGCTAACACCAATCCTGGGGTGGCGTTAGATTTTGGCACTGCCTCAGGTTTACAAGAAATCATAAATCTAAGGCAGTGTCAATATGCAATGGGTGTTGCTGCGGCACGCCCACAGCAGCACTCATTTCACGACCCTTCCACGCAAAGGGCTGCATGTTTAGGGGTCGTATTTACAAGGTGGCGTTAAGCCACAAAATGTGGCTTACCACCACCTTGTAAATAATGCGGCGCAGGGCAAAACACCACCAGAGCGTCACAAAAAGTGACACTCCTGTGACACTAGGTGCTCATAAATATGCCCCTTAGAGTCTCTAGCATGAATCACCCCTACCAGCTCTGTCCAGTTACCATCAGACTAATCTTGTTTCTGCCTGGTGATTATCTGTTTGTATTTTTCCTTGCTAACTTAAGCTTCTGCTGGACTCAACCCCTCAATGTCCTAATTAGCTCACCCTTGACTTCCTGGCATTTCCTATTATACCAGTCAGGCAGAGGCAATTTTGAAATCTTCCCAACACTAGTTCTGCTACCTAGGTCCTTTAGTGCAGTAAATAGTGCTACATACTAGACTGCTACAGTTGAATTGTCAATGGGGCTCAGTCTCACACACCTAATAAATGTGTTATAAATACTGGTCAACAACTCCCCAGCTAAGCACAACCTTTCCCATTTGACTGTTTTCCTGTTATTACTTAATGATGCAGTTGCTGCTAACCTAGGTCCCTGGGATCTTGGCCTACCCAAGAAGAGTCCCCCAAGAAAAACGTGGAACCCATCATGGTCACTATCCAGTCATTTTATAATTTCAAAATTCATGGCACATTGCCAAAGATCCAGAAGGACACAATCAATCTTACTTGATGCTGACCTCCGGTTGAAGGCGGTGCAAGACTTCATATCTGAGGGGAATCTCCCATTACATGCTCGTACCCCTGGGTTTAATGTTAAGGACAGAAGGTGAACAGCAGCCTGGGGCCTCAAGGGCAGGAATGCCTCTAGGTAGTTCCTCATCACCATAAACATGTTTCAACCTTTCCCAAGGTTCAAAAGTGGTATTAATGTCACCTGACAATTTTACTGGGTGGAATTTCCTATAATTTTGCAGATGATAATCCAATAACACCAAGGTAGGTGAGTCACTATTATGCTGTGTGGTATGATTGTAATTATTGTATATATGCATCAAGGCCCCTCCTTGTCTCCTCACAGCTAAGCCCAAATTGTCTTGTCTATTTATGTCCAATCTTTTTATCTCCGAATCCAGGCAATTTCTAACCCAAATAATTAGTCCACCTGACGGGTGCCCCCTTTTAGAGGTTAGTGTCTCAATGCTATAGTTTGTATATCCTAGTCTATTGATCGGATCTACGACCCACGTCTCTTACATAAAAATGAAATCATATTTATTTATAAACAATCCCCACTCCTGATCTACCAATTTATAATTTAACCCAGCTACATTCCAGAATATTAATACCAAACATTCCATTAGCGCCGGAGAAAACTTCACCCTATCACTCAATCTTATATTTGGAGTTCGTTCTCAAATACATTTCGATGGGCTAATAGCCTCGGACAAGTAGTGGCATCCAAATAATTAAAGCAAGGAGGTGTCTGTACTATTTCCCTGGCCATATGACCAGATTCCAATTCCCTTTGGTCCCCCTGTTTCACATCATACTTCACAAAGCATCTCCCACTTGAACATATCTCATTATCTATCGCGCTTACATGATCACTACAGATTCAATCCTGACTATCAAGGTCAGTGAGGATTTGGAATCTCTCATTGATGGAAATGTTATACCGAGGCTTCAACTCGTTTTGCCCTGCCTTGAGCCCTTCCCTCATTCTTTCTTGGGGTCTGCCCCCCCTTGAGTGGGAAAACCCCGGGAGGACAACCCTCACATATGTGCACAGTCTGTCTAGGTTAAGCATGTTTTCCCGGTAGATCAACCTCTCCACTAAAGCTGGATACCTAAGGCTGATTAACACACAATACCCCCTTTTAGTTTTAGCTGGCAGCCCTAACCACCCGATTCTTCTCACCATCAAAATGTTGTTATACTCTTGCAGCTCAAAGTCTGCATTCTGTACTAATCAGTGGCAAACATTATTTTTTAACTCATAAAGTTTCTTCTTTACTCCCAGGGCTTACATGGGGAACGTTTATTAGGACCATGACATATGGACAACAACTGGGTGGCAGGTCCAATCTATAGTTCAAGTGGCGAGGTCTTTGTGCATACCTCCCAGCACTTCATCATGGTTATTACCTTCTCTCTCTTTTAGTCCCTACAGGGGTCTACCTCCTTGCTGAGCAACAGCATCTTCCCCATGTGGATTTGAACTACAGGGCCCTGTGAACCTATTGCCATATGGGCTGCATAGCCTCTCCTCCTCCCACCATACCTACCTCCCTCCCTGATCATACTGGAGCCTGCTTCGACCTAAAGGTAGACCCTCCACCCAATCTAGTAGCCTCCCCTTCACCCTCAACCTGCCCCCATCCACCAGATTTGTCCATTTGTTCATCATGTGTCCCATAAGTCGGTAGAATACTAGGTTCATATGCTAAATGGGATGTGCAACTGGATAGCTTAGACTCTATCACAGTGAGACAAGCAACAACTCGAAGCCAGTTCACTGTCCAAAGCTGATAAGATTTTGATATAGAGATCCTCCATTAAACTCCCAACTTTTTAATCCCTGTATCTGATACCAGCCCATCTTGTGGTACGAGAGTTGTCGCAATGCTCATACACAAGTGTTTTGCCCCACCTCCCTTCCCTTTTCCTTTCCTCTGGCAGCGCCTCCTGCTAGTTGCCAGAGACGACTAGAAGTGCTGGTTCCAGCGGGATAACAGTTTAATTCCCCCCGGAGACATAGATTCACCTTCTCCAGGTTCCGTACTGCCATTCAGGGGAAAATGTGTTTTCCTCAGTATACTATAGACTTCCCTCTCAGACAGGTGAACAGCTAAGGGGGTCAATAAAGTGATAGACAAACAGTGTTCTGCCAGTTCTATCTCTTTTCTGATAAACCCTACCACATGTTGCAAAAACCCATCCAAAGACTTGAGGTAGGTGTATGGGTTTTCTTCAATGCAGCTGTTACTTTCCGCTTCCCCATCTTCACAGGGACAGTCACTCACAAACTTGCTAATCTGCAAAGGCAGAAAGAATTTCAAACGCTGTACCTTGTCATCAGCACAGCCAAAAGGAGAACACAATAAAGAGGGGTGGCCCAGCCCAGCCTCTATCAGGCAATGATGGACAAAGAGGGGCCTGGTTGTGGCCTGGTCTTGGCCAGGCCATGCGCCTTGGTGCATCCCAGACAGCGGGACTGGCAAGAAGCTTTATGCACCTCCTGGCGTGTGAAGGGTGATGTGATGGGACTTTTGCTGCAAGGGCTGCTGGTTTCTGCAGTCTTCAGGCCCATGGTCCTGACAATAAGTCTCTGGAGTAGCGGGATCTGCAAGAAGCTTTATGCACCTCCTGGTGCGTGAAGGGTGATGGAGTTTAGCTCCAGCCGCAAGGGCTGCTGGCTCCTGCAGTCTTCAGGCCCCCAGTCCCGAAAGTAAAATAAACAGTTTCCTTACAAAGTGAATCGATCTGAGGACAAAAAGAAGTGACCAAATGTAAGCCAATCTAAATTTGTTGACAGCACTGAACTTGTTAGTTTGTAATGAGTAACTGAGCAGATTTGCAAACTGTTAAAATCAGCTCACAAAAACAAATTCAACTAGTTCTCATCCCCAGCACCTTGAATTTCAGCAGCTTATTTGCAATACCTTCAAGGCATCCATGAGTTGTACCCACCTGATTAAAATACACATTTGAGACATCCTCTGTCTTCAATACCAAGAGGAAGTTAATACATTTGATAGTGTTATATTTTAACTAACTGACCTTTTCCATGTATTCATTCCTTTGAACGAGACAATGGGAGTTGTTTGCAATTCTGCTGTCAATCATCATCACAGTGATCTGTTTTTCTGTTTCACAAAAAACATTTTCGTGGAACTGGGTTATTTTGTTGAAGCTAAGGAAAAGCTATGGTCTTCCTTGCTCCCAGATGTTTCTTTAGTGGCAATCTAAACATTGTAGCAACTCAACCTATGACCTTGTGTTTCCACATACTAATTTAGGAGTCTTATACACCAGAATCAACAGATTCTCTAATTGAATCAGAAACCGAAAAGGTAGGAACATGATTGTCATTACAAGTTATACAGATCTGATTTTTGACTGAAATACCAAATACTGGTTACCCTCCACTTCTGTCTCTACTAGCTGGATTAAAAACAGTAACCATTCTGTATTTGAGTAATGTAAGTCAAGGACTTTTCAACTAACTGAATAACCTACATTTAAGTCAATCCTTGTTATAGAAGTGGTACATGGTGTACTTAATGTTGGATGTAACCCATCAAAATATTAGGTATATACACCAATATAACTGAAAAACGTTTTCACAAAATGTAGTTGCAAAAGCTACTATAAACCACTTCTGAAAAGGTCCCATTAGGTGTTATAAAATGTAGCCTTTGAGCTTTAAATTGGAAGGTGGACCTCATAGCTCACCCTCCCCTTTTCATCTACAACCCAAATTGCTCTCAACATTAAAGTGTTGCCTTTACCTAATGTAAAACCTCTATTTTATAAATATACCTAACTTTATTATGTATGAGTTGTATTCATTATGAATGGCTCTCAATGTGCTTTTCTATTTCTTTTTTAATTTTTCAATTTCAATAGTTTTGAAATAAATGCACCATTTAGTGACCATTCTCTGTTCCGTCATGGATCATTAAAGATTGATTTAAACCCACAGCCCATACAAATGCTCTATTGATATCAAATAACCCACTTTTTTGAAATGCCATTCAACCACATTCAAATGAATGATATTTCCTACAAGTAGTCTAATTTCCTTTCACTAGCCGGAAAGCACATACATAATTCTCATGTTAAATGCATACATTTTACGCTTGTGTGTGCTGTTGTCTGCGGGTTTAATGGAAACCGCTTGTTGAAATTTAGCACTGAAAAGATATTTTTACTTTACAAAAATATATATATGTTGGAGGAAAGGGACACAAAATTCGGGTGGATTTATTAATAGATCACATGGTTGTATGTGAAGCATAGGCAGTGAGAATAGATTGAGGGTCTATACAAACAATTCATGTTCTTGAATCATGTATGGACAGCAATTGTCTCTCCATTTTTAAGTCTGGCTTTTTTGTCGAAACCTTATGTGATTACCAGAAAAAGTCCATTGAGAAGCAGACGAGCGAGTGAATTTTAGCTGCAGCCAACATATTGATATACCCCTCTAGAAGCATTTTATTGGACTCAACCAAAAAGAGTGTTTATAGTGCACTCAATGTAATATTTAGCCTGAGTTTGTCAGGATGAAAAGGCAATGATCAAGACCCTAGGCTTGATTTAGAGTTTTGCTAATGGGATACTTCATCACGAATGTGAGGGATATCCTGTCCACCATATTATAAATGCATTTAATTCTATGGCACTTGTATGCAATGGATGGGATGTCTGTTACATGTATGACATATATGATGGATTACTTCATCTGACAAACTTTAAATCAGGCCATATAGGCCTAATTGGTTCATTTCATTTAAAAATGTTTTGTCTGGTGACATGTTTATTATAAAATGTTATGACAAAGGAAGCAGGCTTGACATTTTTGTGAAAAGTGAAGAGGGCCTGGAGGAAAAAATGTTTCTCTACTGTGTTAAGCATATTAGACTGGTAGTTTGTTACATGAACTTTCACAGATTACAGTTGCTGGCAAGGGTTTTTATATTGATACCCCCCATGATAATCCCTGATAAAACCCATAGAAGATTTGCACCATGATAATCCCTACTAGGTGTTGTGTTTTGCTAAAGGTAAATAATAATTATAATTAATTGTACTTGTAATTTTATGACTTAGGGGGTCATTCTGAGTCTGGCGGGCGGCGGAGGCCGCCCGCCAGACTTCCCCCCTCCAAAATACCGCTCCGCGGTCGCAAGACCGCTGAGGGTATTTTGGCTTTTGCACTGGGCTGCCGGGCGACCGCCAAAAGGCCGCCCGCCAGCCCAGTGCAAAAACCCTTCCCACGAGGACGCCGGCTCAGAATTGAGCCGGCGGAGTGGGAAGGTGCGACGGGTGCAGTTGCACCCGTCGCGAATTTCACTGTCTGCAAAGCAGACAGTGAAATTCCTTTTGGGGCCCTCTTACGGGGGCCCCTGCAGTGCCCATGCCATTGGCATGGGCACTGCAGGGGCCCCCAGGGGCCCCACGACAACCCATACCGCCATCCTATTCCTGGCGGGAGAACCGCCAGGAACAGGATGGCGGTATGGGCTGTCAGAATCCCCATGGCGGCGCAGCGAGCTGCGCCGCCATGGAGGATTCTAATGGGCAGTGGAAAACCGGCGGGAGACCGCCGGTTTTCCACTTCTGACCGCGGCTGAACCGCCGCGGTCAGAATGCCCTGCGGGGCACCGCCAGCCTGTTGGCGGTGCTCCTGCCGACCCTGGCCCCAGCGGTCTAGTACAGCCCGGGTCAGAATCACCCCGGAGGCCGCCCGCCAAAGTACCACCACCAGAACACCACACCGCGGTCGTCAGACCGCTGCAGTGATTCTGGGATTTCCACTGGGCTGGCGGGCGACCGCCAAAAGGCCGCCCGCCAGCCCAGTGGAAATCAACCTTCCCACGAGGACGCCGGCTCTGAATGGAGCCGGCGGAGTGGGAAGGTGGACGGGTGCTGTTGCACCCGTCGCGTATTTCAGTGTCTGCAAAGCAGACACTGAAATACAAAGTGGGTCCCCCAGGGGCCCCACGACACCCCATACCGCGATCCTGTTCCTGGCGGCAGAGCCCCCAGGAACAGGATGGCGGTATGGGGTGTCAGAATCCCCATGGCGGCGCAGCGAGCTGCGCCGCCATGGAGGATTCTTAGGGGCAGCGGAAAACCGGCGGGAGACCGCCGGTTTTCCTCTTCTGACCGCGGCCAAAGCGCCGCGGTCAGAATGCCCTGCGGGGCACCGCCAGCCTGTTGGAGGTGCTCCCGCCAACCCTGGCCCCGGCGGTCCATGACCGCCGGGGTCAGAATGACCCCCTTAGTGTCTAATGGTTGCTTTGTGCTTATACTCAAAACAGTAGGTCATAATTTATTATGTTGAAAATGAAACCAGCCAGCAGACCTGATTGTTTCACAGGGAAACATTATGCCCAATGCCTTAGATATGATCTGTTTATTATAAAAAGTTATGACAAAGTTGGAAGGATTTACTTATTTATGACGAAAATATTTTATATTGTTTTGCTAACTGTTGTTGTTTTAGATTTTTTAGCTGCATGTAGGTTAAAATAACTTCTTAGGCTTGGCGTGCCAATTTTAACATGTACAAACATAGAGGGACTTTGGGTCAACCCTCTTATACCACTGGTTTATTTCAGTGTCACTAACTTTCAGCTTTTGCACATTACAGCATACAGGTGCAATGGCTCTATTGCCAATTTGCCTGAAAATCAATCTATTTCATTGCCAGGGCTGTAATGCTAGACCTATAATTTTCAATGTTTCTCCTTTTATAGATCAATTTTCATTTCTTTGATTCTCATGTTCTAATTTATTTTGTTTTTTCAGCATATAGCTCTTTCCTGGACTGTCCTATTTGTTGCTCACTTTCTACTCATTTCTCTATTCCAAATTGGCCACCACGTTTGTCAGCCACCTTAGATTAGAACACAAATTATACACTATGCACAATATCATTCCAAGATAGACATCCTGTGTAATATTTATGTGGCAGCGTTTTTCTTTTTCTTCTAGTATTCTTTTATTTGTTTTGCATTTGATTGTGGAGTATGTGTAATTTATTGTAGATTGTTGAGTTTGTGAGTATAAGAATAAGTCCTGCTACGGTGAATATATGAATGGATCAGTACAAGGATGGGTGGCAAAGTGTATGGATGTCAGTTATTCAGCACCTAAACACACCAATGACGAAATAACTCCTCTTGGCTATAATCTATATCAAGTTCCAGAAAGTGGTTGACAGTGTTGTAAAAGGTTTTATCTTGTGTTGGAAGTCATAGGCTATATGGAAATAGAAAAGTTAATTTCTATCTTGCTTTAATTGATCTTCAGAGTGATATAGTTTGGACAGTAAAATGTCTGCCAATGATTATTGTTGGCATGGTTACTTGTAGCATTCTTCAGTATTGTTGGATACATTATTCAGATGACTTTGCCCGAATGCATTTTGGAAAACATGAGGAAATGACAAATTGTTTCCCAGTGACTAACAATATGAGCCAGTTATGTGCCTTAGACCACATCTTTCATGCTCTTAATAAACAATATTGATAATGTAGAACCTGTGTAGACAGTGATATCTTCGCCTCAAACAGAGTATTTATCTCTAGTCTCACAACTATAATTTTATTCTTTGACCACTTGAAGATCACTTAAGCATCCCCGTCCAGGTTTATCAGTCACTAAGGGGCTGATTGATTGGAGCATAGACTTCAGATACTCAAAGCAAAGGTGTTATCTGTTTTACATATTGAGAGCAAACATAAGGGTCACACACATTATGCAACTGTAATTACTTCAGGAAAACATAAATTTAAAGTTAAGCTGAAATCAACTTCATTTCATTGAAATATGGGTTTTAAAAAATGAGACAATTGTCAAAACATTTATTCTTCGGATTAGGTGGTCAATGAATCCTACTGTTATGACTTACAACCATACTACATTAGCTATTATGACCTGTGAAAGACCAACACACTTGTCATGTGTTGTTCCACGCAACATCAATAATAATCTATGTAGGTGAGCTTCAGTTATGTAACTCTACAGATTATTACCAATGCTTCCTATACCATCATTAAACAACTTTGTTTTAATATTTCTAGATGATGTTGGCGTGATATTAACTATTCATTCAGTTTATCACATATCAAGTATCTAATGTGTATATTGGGAGAACCCCCACAAGCCACCTCATCACCTCTGGTCAAGAATCCCACTCCCTGAAAATGGTTCCTGTGATAAAAGGCTAGGCTGTAGGAGTGCTGAAACATACAGTATGACCTCAATATAGAAAATATATATACCTGTACAAACAGTGCTGCTTTCACAGCAACAGTGAAGTTAGCAAATATTGATGAGTGGGTCACTTGAAATAATCTCAGCCACTGGTAGTTGTTCAAAATACATCCCAGTCCATAGTTTTTTACCTATCATGATTGGACCTAACATTGGTAAATCAACCTTGATCTTGCTCCAATAGAAACAATACAACCAGATCTGCCTATTTGCCAAACCAGGTCCTCCCTTACCAGAACACAAGCTACTCAAGACCAGTTTTTCTCTGGTTGAGGATTTTCAGTTGGGTGCACCTTGTTTCCAGTTGTACAATGAGCGCAGGACTCATGCCTGGGCATACTCTTCACACTTAGGCCATCACATTGAAGTAAACAAAAAAGTGATGGGTAGGATGCATCAATTAATTTCAGCCACAGGACATTACTCTGGGCCACATCCGAGTTCATTGTTTTTTTCCCTGCCATGCATCTCAGATTAGACACAGCATATTCAAATTAACCTTGATCTTGTTCCATTAAGAACAGCCCAGCCCAAACTGCCAAGTAAGGTACTCTCAGAACCAGATCACAAGCAACCCAAGACATTTTTCAGCCTAGTTTGGTCTCTTCATTTGGGTGCAGCTTGTGCTTGACAATTGTCTTACTCCAAGAGAAACACATTTTATCAGCTGAGGCCACAAAATCTAAGAGCAATTTGGTAGGCATGGCCTCAGTCAGCACTGTCTCTTACAAAAAGAAGTAGTGGCCATTGTTTTCAGGAAATCAAAGCTACTGTCAGTTTTGAAGAAATGGTCTAACATGGTCCAATACTGAAAGGTGTTTTAGGCTAGCAAAACACAAATGCAGAGTTTGATGCTGATTGTGGGCTCTGCATAAGGGTCTTATGGCAATAAATTCCCCTTTTTTAGGTTGTCTAGGGTGGTCTTAGAACTTGGTAGAACCAGGACAGTGGAGAAAGGAGACTAGAATATAACAGTAGATCCGGCCTTGGAGTGATAGGACACATCTGACAAGAACAGTCACATGGATAGATTCCTACTGGTGTATCTCATCTGACCATACTTTGGTAGATGTCTCCATGTTTTTACACCCTCTGGATAGTTCATATTCTTTAGTTTCTTGCATATATGGTCCATTACCTATCAAGTTTTTCTTTACCTCAAGTTCAGAACTATTACATGCATCTTGTATTACTCTGGAGGTTGGCATCTTGTACCATGCCCTGAGCCAGTTACAGCTGTATCTAGGTATTATTATCCTCATTCCCCATTGGTGGATACACACTTTAAAATTTAGACTGCCTGAGGAGAAGAGGCTACAATCTTAACTGAGGGAATGTGGGTTTAGTGTTCCTTATTTTTTAATATCAACAGGAATGTAACCACTGTCCCATAATTCACCAAGGAGTCCCTCTAGTTTCTTTAGGGAGCCCTTCACCAGCTATTTTTTGCCACAAGCATAGTATTACTCCGGGGGACTCGTAGTGAATAGCATCATCATGGGGTCCCCTCCGTCCCCTAACCAAAGGGGTAGTTTCCACATAAGTCCAGGAAACCATTAGGGACCCGTGAACAAAAATACTAAAAAGTACAGTGAAAGTGAGAAAGGGATCTAAAAATGCCTCTATAACTTAGCTACAATCCAACTTTACGGTGGCTGGAATAGGGTATGTTTAAAAACAAATATAATGTGATAGGAACAAATTACATGTCCTTCACAAATATCAGATTAGGTCAACATGTTTCAGCCCTCTCTTGCCCAAAAGGGTCATAGGCTTTCTTCTGGACCAAATAATCTATGGATCCCAAAGTGCCCAGATATGGGTTTTACCTTCCTGGACTTCTCAATCTACTGCGATGACTTTGCAAGCACCATACTTTTGGTGGCTGCCCAACTGCTCCTATGGTGAATACATATATATGGAAGACATATTGTTAAATAATATATTTCTTTGATATAACAACTTTCACATCTTTTTCTAATCTAGAGGGGTTAACTCATACCTTACATTGTGCACTAGCCTAGATCAGCTAACATATACAAAATGTATTTACATAGTCCAAAAGAAAATGAACATACATATAAAACTAAAAACAAAGACAAAAAGGAGAAAAATCCTCTCTATTTTTGTATGGCAGCTCCCCAAATTCAAAGATGACCTCCTTTATTTATTCAACACACACACTTATCTCCCATTTCACCTATCTTATTCAGAGAATCAGCTACTCCTTCTGTTTTTTTTCCAGTCACATCTCTTGATGTTTTACATCACTACAAAGGCAAGAAGATGTGAACATCATTAACCTGCTCATACTTATCATAGCATTTGCCTAACCCTTCCTCTATTAATCAGCTTTCCATAAAATAATTTCAAATAGATGGGCATTATCAAAATGGAGAAACCTTCCTTGCATCCCATGTCCATACTAACAGCAGGCAACAGAAACTAGACAGTCAAAAAACAGTCAACAAATGGGGGTTCTGTTGGTTATTCCATAATAACTTGTTTGTAATGGCCTCATTTGTCGTATTGACTCATAAAGATGTTATGATTTTTTCTTCAAAAGCACCCTGCCCATTCTGTTCCTAAAGGGCTCCTGGTTGAAACAACCACAATGCAGTCAAATGCTGCTGTTTAAAAGCACCAAAGTTTGGCTTTGAATGTACCCAAGCATTAATATGTGCTAAAATATCTCTGTATCATTTTGACAAGCAGGCCAAACCCACTCATAAAGTTAGGACTCTCTCCTCTCCATGTCCTAGTTATGATAATTATATTCACTTACATTTACAAGGTTGCCTCTTTCACACACTAAAACGTGTTTATTTTATCTCCTAAAACTCCAAACTTTACTTTAAAGAATCAGCAATTATATAAAAGAGAGAAGGCCTTGGTTTAGTGGTCCTTAACCATATCTTTTGGTTGACATGGAAATCATGCATGAGGGGACAATTAGTGACATTACCACTGAAAAGAGGCACTAAGAGCATGGCATAAAGAAGGGTAGACTGCTACTGACGCATCACCAGTGATCAACACTGACAATGGAGATCTCTGTCCGTATCCTCAGTCAAGGAAATAATTTAGTTTTTTTGCTACTTTGTAACTTGGACCATTGTGTACCTTATATCTGGAAAAGTACATTTTACGAGGCTTCTCACTGTCTCAACAAAATGAAGACAAATGTGAATAGCTACCAACATAAATCGCTAGATGGTAGCCTCTTAGTGGATGAAAAAGTGAAGGCTAGTAACGAAATGAGTACTGACAAGTTCCTGAACAAAAGGTTTCACACTCTGATTGCTACCATTATATATTCATCCATCCCAGATGGGTTTCACACCCTGCAGAACCTCTGGAGATACCAAGAGGACCCTGCTGCACTTGCTGTGGCAGGTTAGTAATTACCAAAATGAAAAGTGGCTTTATCCTTAGATGCTGAGAAGACATTTTGATTGTATGGAATGGGCTGTTTTTGAGAAGGCTGAAGAAAAGGGGAATGGCCTGGGCTTTCTAGACATAGGTCCTCATTATGATATTGGCAGTAAAACCACCTACCGCCGCGGCTACCAGCCGTCCTCCGTATTATGACTACAGCCGGATTTCTGCCAGAAGAATGGTGGAAATCCAGCTGTGGCCAGGCCGGCGGATAGCGGTAAGGTGGCGCTGCTGCCAGTAATAGCTCCATGCCATTAGACCGCTGCTGGCCGTATTATGACCCTTAATATGGCCTGCTGTTCTTTTGGCACCCCGTCTCCTGCCGGAGGACCCCCTGAACACAGGCAAGTGGGTGCTCTGACAGGGAGGGGAGTGAGGGGTGTTGTGTGTGGGTGTGTGTGTAAATGTTTGTGCGTGCGTGTATGCGGATGTGTGTTTCGTGTTGAATGTGTGTGCATGTATGGAGGTGTGAGCCCGTGTATGATGTGTTGTGTGAATGTGTGTCTGCGTGTATGCATGAAAGTGTGCGCTGATGTGTGTGTGTGTATGGATATATGCATGCGTGATGCATGTGGGAATGGGTGTGTGTATGCATGTGTGTGTGTGTGTGTGTGAAGGGGGCATGAATGTAAGGGGGTTTGGAGAGGAAGGGGGCATCTGGAGAGTGGGTGGGGTGGGTGAGACCTCTATCAGTGACAGGGAAGGGATTCCCTGTCACTGATAGTGCCTACCGCCAAGGTTTTTGAGGCGGTAAGGAAGCCATGGAAACCATAGTGGTAAGCGGGGTCATTATCCTGCAGGCGGTACAGTGATGGCCGTCGGGCTGGAGATTGGTATCTCCAGCACAGCGGTTGTTACCGCCGTGGCAGTCGATGTGGTACATTGGCATAATATGGTGGAAAGTACTGCCAGCCAGTTGGCAGTACTTTTCACCATATTACCACCGACCGCAAGGGTCATAATGAGGGCCATAATCTGATGGCTCTACTTCAAACTTCCAGCTCAGATTTCATGTAATTGTTTTTATCTGACACATTGCTTGTCAAACTGTGTACTTATCATTGGTGTCCACTATCCACCCTTCGTTCGTACTGGCCCATGAAACGTAGTAGCTAACATTTGACAAAAATACTGATCAGTGTGTAGTAACACACATAAGCTTTCACAAGATTTTATTGAAAGCAGACAATGCCCTCCTAATGCTTGCAAGTTCAGCAACATCTTTTCCGTATGTGATGCATAATTTGCGTTCTCACATTGCAAATAATGTTCAAACTGCACTACGTAGTTCTCATGGGCATGGCCATTTTGTTTTCTCTTTTTTCTCTGTGCATGGCTGTGGACCTAACTCTGAATACACCCTTAATCTTTCCAACCCCACCCTTTTCTAAACTATACGCTTCTGATTTGTATTTATTTCATCAGTGTGTTTCGTTGTGTTTGTGCATTTTGCATTTCTGTCATTTTTTGGTGTGTTTTTTGTCACTTTTTGAATTCTTTTTGGTTTTGCTTTTCTCATTGCTTTATTGTGTTTTTTTCTTTCTTCCTTTCTTCTATTTCTTCCCCTTCCTATTTTGAACCCAGCCTCACTGGGGAGAGGACGGGAGAGGGAGTGGCATTGCCGATGTGGCTGATAGTTGCTCACCTTATGGGCATAGGTGCCACCAAGGCCATTTTCACCGAGGTGGAGGTGGCAGCACTTTCCTTTTTGTGCAGCACCACCTCCCTCCATTCTGACAGTGGCGGCAGGCCTGGGAGTGGTTACACCCTTCAGGAGCATCGACTGCTGTTGGGGAGGGTGCGCTGGTTGGTTTGTCAGCCCACTGGGGTCCACCACACCCAGCAGCAGTTGATGCATCTTTGGATGGACACAATCATCCATGAACAGGACCTGCTCAACCTGCTAGGCATTTAGGTGTCGGGGCTTGGTGAGTAATTGTTATATATTTGTTGTGTTTTCTCCACAATGCTAATTGTTTTCTAATAGCATTGCTGACTCTCAGATGTAAGTTAAGGTTATATTTATTTATTATGAGGTCCAGTTTCAGCTAGCAAGGTGAGTCATTGCTTCCTAACTGTACTCATGGACTTGAGTTTGAGCTGATTCTTTAAGAAGCCATGCTGACAGCGGCTTCTACTGTCACCAAGAATAAGATAGTGGTAGTAATAATAAGTAATATCAGTGAGTTACAATTCCCTTCTCTGTGCCTGTCTTTATGTAGCTTATGCAGTTCCTCTCAATCACAATCTCCAGGTGGTATGTAGTATGATATCATCATTTCATGTGTGCATCTGTGCATTGAAAACTAATGGAGACTGAGTCACCCATTCAAAGATGGTTGAGAAGCAAAGATCATTTGTTGCAATATGAATGCATTGTTATTGGTATATAGTTGTAAATCTAGGGCCATATTTATTTACAAGGTCCTTTGTGCTGCTAGATGTCACATTTAGTAATGATCCAGTGGTTCCTACTGCAGGCCATATCAACAAGGCCACATAAAGCCACCCTCAGTGGCTCTTCATGGGGTTGTAAATGTGGACTGAGTCAATGAAGCTAAAGTTACGTCGTTGACTAACTCTGCAACAGGGAGGAGTGCCATGAGTGTTACGGTGGGTGTTCCCACATAACAGCCATGGCATTTTACACATTCCCAGAGGTACACGTTTTTGTAAACTTGGGAATGCATCATAAGCCTATGCCTCCCCAGGGGAGGCCTAAGGGAGATGTAACAAGGAGAAATATATTTATGTCTCATAATTTTTACATTTTTCTGTGTGTGCTGCAATCTTCCTCCTGTCTGTACTAGCTTTCTTCTGCTTTGTTAATAAGCTTAGCTTTCCCTTCTCTCCTTATATATCTTGTGGACTGGCAGTTTAATACTGAGGGGACACATTTTTAGGAAAGGCACAAGATTGCATGCCCAAGTCAGCTTTTCTACGCATGTTTGTGAAGGTTTTCTTTGCCTTGCTCATGCCCAACTAAGATCTCACCATAGGTTGTCCTGGATTGACCAAAGTATTCCACCCCTTTATTGTGCTTCAGTAACTTAGCTCTGCCCCTACATTATGAAACATTTGCAATTGATTTGTCTACCTGTTTTTTCTAGCAACTGACAAAATTCCTAAAGTGAATGGTTGATGGAGATAGAACTGTATTGCTCTATTGTGGTTGTATTTTGTAAATGTGTAATGCGTTTTCCAGTCTCACCGACCACCAGTGCAAGGGCCAGCAGCTGCACCAGTGCACCAGACACAGCAGCAGTCAGAGAGGAAGAACCAGCAACAGCAGGGACTGGTGTTGGTAAGTCATATTGCTGTTGCTCTTTGACAATTACTAATATACTTACTGCAAGGGCATTGCTTGTGAAGACTCTGGTTTAGCAGCTACTGCAAGGGTTGAGTTCTCAATGGCCTCTTCTCTTTGCAGATCAGCAGACAAAAGCTCATAGTGAACGGATGCTACAAATGATGGCTTCCTGGAAAAGTGAATGAAGGACAGACAGCTAAAAGAAAGATTGGGTGAAAGGGTATATGAGCAAAAGGAAAGGATGCATAGGTGAGTGAAAGGAGACACGTGTGGGTGAAAAGATAGATGAAAGGGATGAAAGGTGTGAAAGGATGCCTCCATGAGTGAAGGGTGGATGGGTAAAAGCTGATGCTCGGGTGAGGAATGGGTAGATGGCAATAAACAATGATAATGACTGATACATGGGTAAATGGATGGATAGGTGAATGTAGGGTGTTTGAAAGGGTAAATAATGACTAGGTGAGTGTATAGATGGATGGATGGATGGATAAATATGGATGGCTGGACTGTAATAGTGAAACACTGAACGAGAGAGTGTAGTGCGTATATGGTGGGTATCAAAGAGTGACTATAATAGATGAGTGAAAAGATGAATGTATAATGCTTGGATCAAGAAATGAGGGAGTTTTTGTGGTGAGGGATGTGTGTGCAGTTCACCTACTTTGCTTGGTTTACATGGTTATCAAAGCTTTGGTTTAAAGTGAGGGTATTTTAATTTTCTGTCTTCTCCCTTAACTCACTGTAGTTGAAGCAAGTCAAATATGTATCCTCCCACCCATCATTATACATCCCCCCCCATTAGTCACCCATGCTACTATGATGTAACTGCAGTGTGGTTCAATTCAGCAGTACAATAGTGGTGTCTGAGAAAAGTACACCTGCTTTAGTTAGAGCAACATTTACAAAGTTGTCAATGCATTGCAAACTTAAAGGGTGTATTTCCCTTCCCTCCCAGTGCCCACTCTGTCACCTCCTAGTACTTCAGTCCTTCATTCCTTCCAAAGTTCTGTCCCAGCCACCCAAAATAGAACATTGAAAAATCCCTTTTGGCATGCACCACTTTAATGTACAAGTGATTAATGCATTTTCGTTTTCATAATGAATCCATGCTAAATTTGACTCTTTTGACATTTTTCAACTACAATGAGTCATGTGTAGTTAAATAATGGCTCTGTGACTCATCGTAATCAGCCACATTGAATTCCAATGGCCCTAGGGGACCAGAAATTTACTGCTACTCTGCCACTCTACTTTTTAAAAAAAATGTTTGCACAGAGCACGGTTTATAATTTGTAATTTTCCTTTTTCTTAACTGCTAAAGCTACTCCTGGTGGATATCCAGCTTGCCAGGAGATATCAGCCCGGCTGCGGCAGCAGAGGCTGAAGGGTATCCGCAATAAATATTGGTGACTGGTGGCCCTTCAGGAGGAGGAGGATGAGGCCCAGGCAACAGTCAACATGACTGCCAGTCCTAGCTCCTCCACCCTGCTTCCAGAGCTTCCAGCCTCCTAGCGGCACTGTCATTGCCACCCTCATTTCACCACTTCTGCCATCTCCTCGCACTCGGAACCCAACTTCTAACACCGCTTCCTGAAACACTTTGTGTGCCTGGACCGCTGGGTGCCACATGGATTTGTCATAGGAGATTTTGGGGACGGGGTTATTTCATTGAGTAGAGGGTGTGTTGTGGGTGGAAAGGGTGAGTTTTTGCATTTGTTAAAAAAATGTATAAATTATTTTACTTGAATTGTGCCTCAAATGTTTATTTTGGTGTTTTGGTTTGTACTGCTGTGTTTTAGTGTAGCTTGTTTTTTAAATTGGCTTAAAAATGTGTGTCATTTATTTATACCCTTGCTCTAGTCCCCTCTGCAACTATATTGATCAATAGGGGATGATTGCATTGATATTTTCCCTACAAAAACCTACATACACATAGGTAAGTAGGTAAATATATTATTTAGTATGAGTTAACTACCAACTAAAAAAGTTCACTTTAATCCACAGTTCTTCTCTTACCTGAATAGATTAAGTGAGGGAGTCTTCTTACTGTAGGGGTTTTCCCAAGGTGGCACTTTAAATTTAAGGGAGCGATATGTATTAGTAGTAGCAGGATAGCCCGCTAACAGGGAAGACAGAAGGTGCCACTCAGCCTGGGCAAAGAGGATTAGGGGGCTCAATGAATGGACGGGATAGGGGATCTGGGGAAAGGTGTGTGTTGGACTTTTTGCCTTACGCAGGGTCATGCCCAGTCTTTTTGCCTCCTTCCTCCTGGTTTTTCTGACCTCTCGCTGTTGGCTCTAGGACTCTGACCACTTTATCACTGCTGACCAGTGCTAAAGTGCAGGTGCTCTCCCATCTAAAGTTGGTATGATTGCCTTATACCTAATTGGCATATTTAATTTACCTATAAGACCCTTGTACAGTGGTATCTCTATACCCAGGGTCTGTAAATTAAATACTACTAGTGGGCCTGCAGCGCTGCTTGCGCCACCCACTGAAGTAGACTTTCAAACCTGTCTCAGGCATGCTAGCGCAGGGCCTGTGTGCACAGTTTTCTGCCACAGGGACCTGGCATCTAAACTTACATGCCAGGCCCAGAACTCCCCTTTTACTACATGTAAGTCACCCCTAAGGTATGCCCTAGCTAGCCTTATGGGCAGGGTGCCATGTATGTAGAAAGGCAGGACATGTGCCATATTGCATGGCCTGTCCTGGTAGTGACAAACAGCCTAACTTTTTGTCTCACTGCTGTGAGTGCTGCCTTCTCATAGGATTGCATTAGAAATACCCTGCCTTATGTGTAAGGGGTATTGTCTGATTTATGAGGGGTAGCGTAGGCGTGGTTGGTATGGTTGTGATGGTGATAATAAATGCTGCTTACTGGTGTGAGTGTATTTTTTATTACTATCACAAAAATGCCACTTCTAGAAAGTGCGCATTTATCTGTGCTTATGACTCTGGTGTTTTGCAGCTTGACTCCAATCCACGTCTGGGAAGAGTGACAGTTGGGGCTTTGTGCATACTTTTCAGACAGCCTGTAACAGGGAGGGTGGAGGTGTCACAGAGGTGCATCTGCATACTGAATAGTCTTCCTGGGCTGAGAGAAGGGAGAGGCAGGGCACACCTACATTTGCAAAGGCTGTTCCCTGGCCTCACACAATAGGGTCTTTAACCCCCCACTGATGTTTGGAGCCTGTGCTGAAAGGAGAGAGGGGGCACTCCCAGAACCAGTTGTAACTGTCTGGAACCTCCTTTCCCTACCATTGTAAAACACTGTAAGAACTGACTATAAGTACAGGGGAATTTTCCCCACAATTTGGATACTCTTGAAACATCTTGAAACTGGACACAGAAATGCTGGAAGAACTCACCAGGAACCACCATGGACTAATGTTGCTGGGCTGACCTGCTTGGTCATTGCAGAGGACTTTCCACTTGCTGCACATTCCTTGAGCTGGCCTGTTGTTGAGCCCTCCACCTGCGGGCCTTTTCTAGTAAACTTGGCTCCACAGGGGCAGGGTTCTGTGGCCCCTGACCCCTGCATTTTCACCCTGAAGCACGAGGGGTGCTTCACCTGGTTAGAAAACTAAGCGCTTTGGAAGGCGCTCCTCAGGGGATTTCCTTAGCGCTGGAACGCGCTTTCTCCTTGCTGGGGCTTTGTGCTGCTGACCGTGTATTTATCTTTTTATTTGTGCAAAAAGGAAATCACCGCCGCAGCCAGGCCCCGTGAATCACTGAAGCGCCTTGGAGCGTGCTGCCATTTCAGCCCCAGGGCACTTGCCGGCCGGCAGAGGAGCTGGCGCGCTCCTCCTCGTGCCCCCGGGGCACCCGAAGTATCTTTGCTTCTTAACTTGGAGCACAAGTGCTGCTGTCGTGCCCCTGGGAGAAGCGTGCTCCGTGGATCGCCCCCGGGGCACTGGCAGGCACTGACTTTAGTGCCTGCCTCTTCTTCGACGGCCTGACGGGCCGCACCTACAACTGGACACCGGGCGTGGGGAAGGAAACCTCATCGGAGGTTCCCTCTGGCCCCAACGAGGCCGTCCTGCTGTTTCTTGGGCCGCTGGTGGGGCCGGAGCCTTACCAGAGGCCCCCTGTGCCGCCGGTCATTGGCGGGGCCCTTGTGTGGGCCAGCATGGATCTTTTTGGTTCCCCCCTTCGTGGAGGGCCAGTCAAGTCCCAGGGGGGGCCCTACAAGGTTTGCCGGTCCCAGGAGGGGCCCGCCGTCGAATCGGAGGGGGTGCGTGGCGCCCCCCTCCTCCATAAAAAGTAGTGGGTGACCTTGGCCCCCCTCGTGAGGGCTGGCGGAGGCCCAGGTGGGCCCCCAGTCTTTCTGGTCCCCAGAGGGGCCTGTTCATGGACAAGAGGAGGTGCATGTTGCCCTCCTCTGACCCCAGGAGATCAGGGAGGCCCCAGTTTTGCGCAGAGGAGAGCCGGGGTCTCCATTGTTCGTTCTAGGCACTGGAAGTGCCTCTTCATCTCTCACAGGTATTCCCTAAAGGACCAGTATATAGAACCTACGTTTTTACTATAGACTTTGCGCATCTATATATTGCCTACCTGCTTTTGATGTTTTTACATATGTGTATGCAAATGTTCCTGTTATGGGCATGACATGCTAATATGTTTTTCTAACTTGCCATATGTTTTCTAATGTTCCTACTATGGGCGTTTTATGATATTCTTATGACAAGTGTTCTAATGTGATAACGTGTTTCCTGACTACTGCTTATGTTGCAGAATACTGAGTAACCTGTGTGTTATGTGTGACTACTGCTAGTCTGCAGAGTAACTAATGTGTAACGTTCTGACAACTGCTAAGGTAGCAGGATAGTACTGATATGTGATGTTTGGTCTGATAATTACGTTGTGTACAATACAGTATATTTTCATATAATCTGGTGTTGTGTTTCCTTTGTGGTGGGGATATTGCGTCACGTGTGTTGTGTGTGTTGTGCAAACGCTTTACACAATGCCTCCAGGTTAAGACTGACTGCTCGTGCCAAGCTACCCAGGGGGTGAGCAGGGGTTATCTTGGACGTGTAACTCCCTTGCCCTGACTATAGTGGGTAAGTTCTGCCTGGTTGAGGTGCATACCCTAGCCAACCAGAAACCCCATTTCTAACAGTGTGACAAAGACAAACACTACACAAAAGAAACCATGAGAATATTCATTAGGATGCCGAACAGCACACCATCATTAATCTGTTGTGGAAGGAAACAATGATGGGATAAGTATGACACAGTTCAGTTAAATGCATTGCAAACAGTCCTTCTGCCCCAGAGAGACCCAAAATAATATATCTTTAAATGTTATGTCTTCTAGATTTGAAAAATACAACTTAAGAAGATTGAAGTAACCCACCCAGTTGTAAAACTTATGATTGTTAAAAGGAAACTCGTACTGTACTGCCAAATTGGGCGCTCCATCTCCATTCTTCTTGGAATGTTTGTCACTCATGGGTGCCTGGTTGAACCTCTCCAGAAGGTAAGCTGGAGTCTTGAGCTTTCCCCAACTTTTGTTCCTGGAGGACTAGGAGAAGGCCTGTGTACTGAAAAAAACAGGAACTGTATTATAGAGTAAAGGAGAAGGACAAAGGGAAGCAGAGGAACCTTAATGGGGAATCAGATGTGTTCCAAGAGGGCTAAGAGACGGAGCAAAAACATAAAGAGAAGTTTCACACTCAGCAGCATTTCCCAAATCATGCACCTCTTTGAGCACTGGGCCTCAGAGTCTTCGCAATCATCATGGTTTCTCTTTGAAGTCCTTCTATCCTCCTCCTCCTGCTTTGGAGCAACTCCATCCCAGTCCCAAACCGAGAACGGTAGACCTGTGTAGTCAAGTGCACTGCTGTTGAAGAACAAATATAGAAACAGAACTGGAGTATTTTGTGTAGATTTGCATTTGGTAACTAAAGTAACTGGACTGGTCTGAGGAACCAAAAAAAGGAAGTGGACCCTGCAGGTAAATTTTACTAAGTTTTAAAGACCAAACACTTTCAGGTTAAAACAATTATCACAAATCAGCCCTCAAACATTGCAAACCATCAGAATCAAGTTTACACATTTGTTGAACTCCCGCCTTCACTGCCAGTCACCACATACATCATCAATCATCCCTCACAGTCACTCAATATATCATCATTCATTGGTGCAATAAATAGTAGTTACATCTTCCTATCCAAGCATGTGGTTGAACAAAATATTACCTCCTCCATTGGTAGCAAGTAGCAACACATTTGAATTTGGCACTGGCACTGGTAGTCTCCTAATCAATGATCTTCTGGGACAGCCCTACTAGGTGATGTTAAAAAAAAAGATAGGCAATGTCATGTGAGGGAGGTAATTATCATCTCTAATGTACTGAAGGAAATGTAGGGGCTTCTTCACTGCACACAAGTTCAACTCCAATCTGTCCATTTAATAATATGTGACTATAAAATGTTGTGGTAGCATAAATAAAACACAAACACAAAAAAGAAAGAAAGAAAGAAGTTCATTGGAAAACAATTTAAAAGTTATATGGCAGCACTGGCATACTCAGTCCGGTAAGGAGAGTTTGTCCTCAAATTCAGGTGGTTGACCCAGAAGTCGGGCAGCAAACACACTTGATTCTGACCAATCATCCTCTTCCAGCTCCTGTGGTGTTTCGGGAGTGGTGTAATCAGGTGGTATAAAAATACTGGACTGAATACATGTTCAGCAGACACACTGGCTACGTGACAAGCCAGATATTTTTTTGCTAGGATGCTGTGCTCTGGCCATTGGCGGATCTTCTCATACCAATACACTAATGTGATTTGATCCAAATACATCTCTTTTGGGACATCCAGACACTCCTGGAACATCCTCTAAAGTGTCATTAGTGCTGCCACTTGCCTGACCTCTTTTGCCTTTGCCCCCGGCACTGGACTTAAGACCTGCCATGTGAAACCAATGCAGAGGTTGGGTCCAATTCTTCTGATGCTGTTGCTGTAGGTGTTCTTGCTTCTGATGTTGGCTGCTTTGAGACAAGACTGTCCTCCCTGGAAGTTGAAGGAAAAACCCCAAACAGCGGAGTAGGACTCTAAGTTCCAGCCATTCTTCTTGCAGTTCTCTGGCTTGCTCAACAATCTACCTCTTATATTTTAAAGCATCCCCTTCAGAATAAGGAATGAAAGAGGACATTTTTTGTTTTTTAGAGTGTATAAGGTAGGGTGGCACAGATGTACTCTTTGCATGTGATTATGTCATTTTCCAGCCTTGCATTACAACTCAAGCAATAGCTTAGGCTCTCAACCAAGGAATGCGCTTCTGGGTTTTCATTCACAACTCCTAGTACAAAACTTTCACACACCTTCTTTACCTGGTCCTGTAGCAGATGCAACAACAGAATAGCTTGGCCCATCGTACTGTCCTGTTTGCTAACTTCCCATGTGAAAACCTCAAAAGGGAGCATAATCTGTGTCAGGCCTTTGACCAGGCCACATTTGCCGCATTCATGGTCATAGCTTTCTTAATTGCATCCCCTCCTTTTACAACTACAACATCATTGATATGTCTGCAGTGCTAAAATAGGCATTTCAACACATAATAGCTTAGGTTCCAGCATTATGGCACTTCCTGCATCAGGGCTTTAACTGGCACTCTGTTGCCATGCTAAATAATCTGCAACTGTTTCCAGGCTTTAAAAGAATGGATTAAATGAGTGCAGACTTGTCTACTAGTGGTCAGTATGTTGCTGACTATGTCTCATTTTTTTAGAAAGTCTTGCACAGCCAGGTTTATGCAGTGTGCCAAACACAGGACCCTAAAATAGCCACCGTCTGCCATGGACTTGGCTATGTTACTGCCAATGTCCATGGCAACATATCCAGTTTGAAAACCTCTGGATCACAGCCATTTAGACACCTTGCTTTTAAATTGGTCCAAGATGTTTGCAGCTGTGCGTGATTTCTCCATGGTGAACATGGTTACTGTTGCATGCCCCTAAACTCCCTTAAAACGTTCTTCGGAGCCAAGACCTGTAGATAGCTTTTGCTTTCCTCTCTACAAAAGAGATCCAGTGTGAAGTGATGCACACGGAATCCATCGGCTGACAGCTTGTCTACATGTCTGTCATTAGGTGGATAGGGTGGACAACACTTTGCTGCAAAGCTTTTCTAACCAATTGCAGCATATAGTCATTCGGCGCTGGAACAGCAACTCTGGCAAAATAGATTTGACATGGAACTCTCCATTTCTGGCAGATGGCTGCCATAAACTCTAAGAAACCCACTACTTCCACAAAAGAAAAAGGGAGGAGGTCCAGCGCTAACATTTTTGCTAGCTTCCCATTGTACAAACATGCCATTGGGTGGTTATGGTCATAGGGCCCCTCCTGTCTAAAGATACTTGTAATTGTAGCCTGGATTTTCCTTGTTTCTGCAGCCACTGATGCATGCAACTTTTGAGATGTAGGTGGGGGGTAGACACAATATATGACGTAGTGCAGTCACTGTATGCCGTGGTGTCTCCATCTGACTCTGATTGTTTCTGTGCCATTGTGCGGTCGCTGAGGCAGGTTATTCTGCTGCACTGCTGGTGACAGGGCTGCTTTGCATGAGGATGTCACCATCTTCTTCCTCACCTTCCGCTGTGATTTAACCAGTTATAGCTTAGTTTTCCCGGCTCTCCTCACCTTGACCACCGCAACCCCGTTCAGCTCTTTTTTAAGGTGCTCCTCCCACCAGATGGTGGAGTAGTACACTTCCTTTTCTGGCTGGATATCTGGGAGTCATTGATTCTGAAAGAGGAGGTTCTTGTTTGGAAGGAAGCTCAACCTTCTGTTCTGCTCCAACTACCGGAAGATCTACTATTGCTGGCTGTTGCTGCTGTACACTCTGCTCTGTTTCCTGAAATGATTGATTACTACTTTGCGAAAGGGACAAATCCAATTCAAAGTCACTGCTTGTTGGCGTTTCCATGATTGCAGTGCCTGCCTCCTTGACAGACATGGTCATGGGATTACATTTGGGTGGTACTGTTGATACAGGAGCCTTGCTCCCAGATTCCTCTCGGGAGGCCAGTGTGGCAGGGACACGTCTCCCCAAAAAGATTGTGGCTGGCACACCACTGGTAGAAAGTTACTTATTCTTCCAGGCTATTTTCTTGGGAGCAACTTTCTTTTGGGCCATCTTAGGCTGTAAGTTGACAGTGGCACTAAGATGCACAAGCAGAAGAGTTTGGACCAAAATAGCTGTGAGGCCTTCCCTTTGGCAGTAGTCTGAGATATGTTAGATCTCATCTCTTGTGCACCTAAAAGTAACCAAGCAAGAAAAATATGTAGTTAATGAAACATGGCATTGTTGCAGGTTGAAACAGTACAGACAAATACAATATTGGTGTGGTTGGTTACTTTTGTAAAAAATACCGACTTAGCCAAGCATTTTCAAGTCAAACCACACCATAAAATGTAATTTCAAATCAGGCAGCACAACATGAAGATATAGCTCTTTGCTATATCTCTATCTGTTTTAAAGGGGACACCTTGGGTAATCAGAGAGAGGTGCATGGGTAAATGGGATAATCCTTTAAAAACCTATAGCAGCAAGGTGGTCTGGGGGAAATAGAAGAATCATTGAAAACATGAATTATGCTGCTGATTTGTCTGCAGTGCTGGGCAGCAAGGGTGTCCAGGAGGAAATTAATTATTATACACCTAAGGAAACCAAATGCTGCAGTGCAGCTGTGAGTGTTTGGTGGATGGAGGAATGGATATGGATGGACGAATCAAGGCAAAATGCAAAATTAAATCAAATTAAAATGAAAAATTTAAAAAATATAAATACAATTAAAAACTAAAATAAAATTTTAAATAATAAAAAAACATTCAATTGAAACATTTAAAAAAATAAAAAGTTAAATTACAAAGTAAAATAAAAAATAAAAAATGAAATAAAATAACAAATTAAATAAAAATTAAAGTAAAAACAAAATGAAAAATTGAATGAAAAAATAATAGAATAAAAAATAAAAATAGACAAAACAAAAAATTAAAATGGAAACTGAAAATAACCAAATGAATAATAAGTAACAATGCAAAGAGATATAAGCCCATTGCAAAGAGAAACTGGTTGGATGTACTGGCAGCCAACCACATGGTCTAACAACAACAAGGAACAAGGAGGCATGGCAAACAAAGAACACATAGAATCCTATGGAAAAGGGATACTGGCTGAATGGACAAAATGGCCAGAAGCCACATGGTCAAACAACAACAACAAGGAGCAAGGAGGCACGAGGAACACAAAAAGAACACTTGCAAGCCTATGGCAAAGGAACACTGGCTGCATGCACAAAATGAATGCCAGCCATGTAGTCAAACAACAAGGAGCAAGAAGACATGACAAACAACACATGCAAACCTATGACAAAGGAACACTGTCTGCATGCACAAAGTGGCTGCCAGCCAAATGGTCAAACAACAACAAGTAGCAAGGAGGCATGGGAAAGAAAGAAGGAACACATGAACGCTATGGCAAAGGAACACTGACCACATACACAGATAGCTGCCACCCACATGGTCAAACAACAACAACAAGGAGTAAGGAGGCACGAGGAATACAAAAAGAACACTTGCAAGCCTATGGCAAAGGAACACTGGCTGCATGCACAAAATGAATGCCATCCATGTAGTCAAACAACAAGGAGCAAGAAGACATGACAAACAACACATGCAAACCTATGACAAAGGAACACTGGCTGGATGGAGAAAATGGCCACCAGCCACATGGTCAAACAGAAAGAGCAAGGAGGCATAGGAAACAAAGAAAGGACACATGCAAGCCTATGGCAAATGCACACTGGTTGCATGAACAAATTCGCTGCCAGCCACATGGTCAAACAACAACAACAAGGAGCAAGGAGGCATGGCAAATAATGTGCACATGCAAGCCTATGTCAAAGGGACACTAACTGGATGGACAAAATGGCTGCCAGCCAAATGGTCAAATAACAACAGCAAGGAGCAAGGAGGCATGGGGAACAAAGAAAGAACAAAAGCAGGCCTATGGAAAAGGAACACTGGCTGCATGTACAAAATGGCTGCTAGCCACATGGTCAAACAACACCAACAAATCACTGCCAACCACATGGTCAAACGACCACCACAAGGAGCAAGGAGGCATGGCAAACAAAGAACACATGCAAGCCTATGGCAAAGGGACACTAAATGGATGGACAAAATGGCACTCAGTGACATGGTCAAACAACAACAAGGAGCAGGGAGGCATGGGGAACAATGAAAGAACACCTGCAAATGCATTCAATCTTATGGCAAAGGAACACTGGCTGCATTCACAAAATGGCTCCCAGCCACTTGGTCAAACAATAACAAGGAGCAAGGAGGCACTGCAATCAATGTGCACATGCAAGCCTATGGCAAACACACACTGGCTAGATGTGGAAAATAGACACCAGACATATGGTCAAACAACAATTGTAAACAAGGAGGCATGGAGAACAAAGAACACATGCAAGCCTATGGACATAGGCCACACAAAATGCCCTCTGGCCACACGGCTGGAGAGCAAAGACAAATGGTGGATGATGACAAACGCACACACACACCCTTACACACATACACACACACACACACACACACACACACACACTGGCAATAAGGAGGCACGGTGGTAACACTGAAGAAAACACTAACATTAATTCAGTGATGCCTTAAAATTAACTGAGCTATACAAATTCCACAACAGTGCACCTATGCCATCAAATACTGTCACACAACATATGCATGTTTTGCAAACAAAATGAAATGCAAAAAATAGACAACATTTTTAATTTAATCCAATGCCATCCATGTCGTAATTGAAGTGTTAAAAACATATACTACTAAAATATAATAACGCAGTAGCCTCCCCCAGCTTCCATAACCTCTGCATGCTACAGAAGATCTTCAGATGGATCCCCATCGAAACCAGAAAGATGGTCACCCAAGCCATCATCACCAGCAGACTAGACTATAGAAATGCCCTTTACATCAGCCTCCCCGCCCAGCTTCTCTACCACTGCCAGATCGTCCATAATGCAATGGCGAAACGTGTCATGGACCTCCCCAAGTGGACCTGCATCACGCCTCCCCAGAGGTCTCTACTGGCTGCCTGTGTACAGAGGTCCAAACTCAAGGTTCTCACCATCGCATACAAAGCCCTCCTAAACCCAAACTCATCAACCACAGACTCTCCTTCTACCGGCCCACCAGGTAACTCAGTTCAACAACCCTCGCCTCAAGTCCTGAGAGTTCGCCGCAGCCTCAGCGGAGTGGGCTCCTTCTTTTACCTCGCTACCAAGATCTAAAATGACCCTCCACCACCTGCTTGCCACACCCACCCTCCTAGACTTCAGGAAGAAGCATAAGACATTTTTTCTAGGAGTAGCTAATGCTTTGCAGCAACAATCCACAGTTCCTGGATACCCCTGGGGGATGATCAGCCCTTCACAAGTCTAATGATTGATTGAATATTTATTTCATACATTGCTGACTAATAGTACTGGGCCTACTGGCTAGATGGCTCTTTGAAAATATAGGCGACATAGTAAAATAATATTGCAAATGTTACAAACATAAAGAAAAGGACAGGTACTGAGCTGTGCAACAATTCTCCTTTATAAAAGATGAAAAATTAATGAAATGCAAAATAAATGACAGCTAGGTCCATACTTAAATTTAAGGCGAACCACCACCATAAAATTAGCTTTTAATCAAATGAAAGTACATAGAAATACTGGTGCATACCCAAACAATCAAACAACACCCTCATTCAATAGTTTTTGAACAAGCTATAGGTGGTGTGGGCTGTGGAACTGATATGGAAGGTGTTGCAGCTGGAGCTGTAGTTGTGGTGGCAGCTGTGCCCCCCTGCATAGCTGTGGAGCTTGGTCTCCTCTGTGTGGCCACTGCCAGTGTGAGGGCCCCTTGGATGAATGCCTGCCATTCCCCAGTTGATCTCTCTGTGCGATAGCGGCATGCCATACTCCGGAATCCAGATTGCACTGCCAGGATATGTCTGGAGCTGACTGCCCTCTTTTGGAATGCTCACAGTTTCTCATTGACCCCGTTGGCAGCTGTTAAATTGAGATAGGCAACCATCAGTGTCAGCATTATGTGGAGTATGTACAGATTATTGGCTTACACTCTACACCTAATTACACATGCACTCCAACCATCATTCCAAAAAAGACAAGGGCCCTGATAAGTGCAACGAAAATGCTGCCTTAGCATCATTTCATTGACACCAGAGCAATGCACAACAAGAATAGGAACCAAACCAAATGAGGTGTGCATTGCTTTTGTGCTAAATGTAATGATGCAAAGGCAGCGTAAACTTCACATAGATCAGGCCCACATTTCCTCATCATCTGTGTTAATTTTCAACCATACATCACCAGTAACTTGAATATGTTATTAGGAGTATGGGATACAGTTGGTAACCATAAAGGATCAGTGCTGATAGGTACATATGCAATTCTGATCAATATGACTGTCACCTACATTGTGAGCATCACATCTACCTACAAATTTGGTATTCCTCTCCCCCTAAGGGGGGATAGCCATGCAATCCATCCTCTCAACTGTCCTGGTCATCCACCAAGGCATGCCACTCATATAGGGAGTCAGGGAGTGGACCATATGTTAGGAGGGCTGCCAACTAGGAAGCTGGCATCCATAGGTCTATCACATCTACATTCATGTGTCCAGGTGTAGACACCCATCAATACTCGATCTGTCAATACAATTCCTTCCACACACATTTCCATGCCAGCACATGTTTGGCCTTGAATTACATGCATGCCTATTACGTACATGTAGTGTAAAATATAGAGCACCATGCTGGGGGACAATTGCCCGCCTAGCCCTCCATATTCATTACAATACAGGGATGCACCAAATTGGGTTCAAAATGGTGCATCCCTGTGTAGTGAGAATGACTGAGTGCCCCAGTGCCAATATTCTCACAGAGTTGCACGTCTTAGTCAAATATGGCCCTACATGTGGCTTATAATCACCTTGTTTACAGAATGCTTCCCATTGAGCAGCACGAGCCTCCCAAGATATGGCCCTCTGGTGGGGATAGGGAACCTTTAAATGGGACACAATGGTCCTCAGTACAACCTTGGTGGTCGGTGGTAAAGTGGCGGTAAGACCGCCAACAGGCCGGCGGGGAAAAAATTGGATTACGACCACGGCAGAAACCGCCAACATAGACAGCCACTTTAACACTCCGACCGCCATGGCGGTACAGACAAACAGCATGGCGGTCACCGCCAACAGTCAGATGGAAGACAATGTACCGCCCACAGTATTATGACAGGCCAATCCGACACCTTTTCTGGGGCGTAAACAACGCAAACAAAAACACAGCGGAAACAGGACTTGGAAGGGGAAACAATCACCTCTACACAACCCACGAGGAACCAGGGTGCAAGGGAGCCTGAACTCCAAATACTCCCTGCGATTGTCTTCCTGCTCCTCTACCAGGAGCACGACCGACGACGGCGACGACCACAGTGAGTACTGCACCTACAACACAGGGGAGGGGGGAGGGAAAAGAGAGTGACACACACATGCAACACCCACACCCCACCCTCACCCACAACACACACACCAATACATGCTGAAACTTTACATTTACACCCCCTAACCCCTCCTGGAAGAACGCAATGACAAAAGGAAATTAGTTGGACGATTGTAATCATGTAAAATCCATTAGTCAAAATTTTATATACACTATAAACAAATATGTACACCAAGAATGCAAGTCCAGGTGCTGCACCAATATAGTCTGTGGACCACTGGGCCCAAAATGCATGGGCGAGGCCCACACAAGATACCCGATCGAAACGGAGAGAACACTGCAGGGGCATCAGATGGAGAAAAAAACAGGCACCTCAGGGGGAAGGGAATGGGGGGCAGCTCAGCCGGATGAGTGCACGGCGCTAGCTCCACGAGGGGGCTCCATGCCCATTGATGTATCCTGGGGACTGCAAAGCCACAGTCTCTCAAGTATCTCCAGTGGGTGTTAGCCTGGGGAGTGCAAAGCCACAGTCTCTCAAGTCTCTCCAGTGGGTGGTTTGCCCAGTGCTTTATCCTGGGGAGTGCAAAGCCACAGTCTCTCAAGTCTGTTCAGTGGGTGGTTTGCTCACTGCTTTATCCTGGGGAGTGCAAAGCCACAGATTCTCAAGTGTGATAACAGTCTCCACTGGTTCTGGAGGGGGCTTTGTGCACAGAGTGCTTCATCCTGCCAAGGACTGAGGTAGTGGATGCCTTTCTCCACTGGTTCTGGAGGGAGCATGGTGCCCAGAGTGCTTCATCCTGCCAAGGACTGAGGTAGTGGATGCCTTTCTCCACTGGTTCTGGAGGGGACTTTGCGCCCAGAGTGCTTCATCCTGCCAAGGACTGAGATAGTGCATGCCTTTCTCCACTGGTTCTGGAGGGGGCTTTGTGCCCAGAGTGCTTCATCCTTCCAAGTACTGAGGTAGTGGATGACTTTCTCCACTGGTTCTGGAGGGGGCTTTGTGCCCAGAGTGCTTTATCCTGCCACGGACTGAGCTAGTGGATGTGACAATCCACTGACGGTGGGGCAACATGGAAGCTGCCCAGGCCCCTGGATCTGACCACCAGCCTTGTATGAATGACCACTGGGGATGGCAGCCATGTCTGCGGTTGTGCCACTGGCTCAGGATGTGGCGTGGCCACTGGCGGTGCTGGCGGCGGGCTCAGTAGCTTGCGGCAGTCATTGGGCAGCGGTGCTGGTGGCGGGCTGACTGACCTCGGTGCTGGCAGCGGTGTCATGAGCGGTGGTGCTGGTGGGGGGGTCACTGACCTCGGTGCTGGTGGCGGTGTCATGAGCGGTGGTGCTGGTGGCGGGCTCACTGACCTTAGTGCTGGCAGCGGTGTCATGAGCGGCGGTGCTAGTGGCGGGCTCACTGACCGCGGTGCTGCTGAAGGGCACAGTCTCTGTGGTGCTGGTGAAGGGGTCAGTATCTTGGGTGCTGGTGGCAGTGCCCGTCGCGGCGGTGCATGTGGCGGTGCCGGTGGCGGTCTTGTCCGCTGTGCAGGTTGGCGGCGACATTGACTTGCCTTTCTTTTTCAGGCCCTTCCCCACCTTTGATGGTGGCGCAGCTATCTTGCCACTCCCAACAGTTGTCTTGTCTGAGCCCTTGGTGGCAGGTGTTTTGGCCTTCTCCCTCCGGGATGTGGACAACTTCGGTTTTGGAGGTGGGGGAATGTCCTTGGACTTGGACTGGCAGCCCTGTTGCTTGGCCCACTCCAGAATCTAGATATTTCTTGCACCACTGTGCCCGGTGATATGGTGGCTGAGGTGCTGGGTTGGGACCTGGATAGGCGGGCCCTAAGGGACAGACGGGGGGGTAATGTGTAGGGAAGAGGTCAACATTTGAGAGGAAAAGCTTTTTTGACAGATAGGGACGGGATGATGGAGGGGGTTTGGGAGTGGAGGAAGAGGTAGTGCTTTTGGGAGTTGTTCGTATGCTGACTTTGGGTGAAGGTGCATGGGCTGGAGGCTGTCGTGAGGTGGATGGCTGTTGGGTGGGTGTGTGGCTGCGTTTGTGTAGTTTGGGAGGAGGGCTCACAGACACACTGGGAGAGGACACAGGGGATGTGTGAATGGTAGTGGGGGTGGTGACTGCACGTGCGCGGTGTGTGGTGATGGGTGTTCTGGTGTTGGAGGTAGTGGCTGAAGATGTAGTGCATGCAGGTGTGAGTGGAGACGTGACAGAGAGGGAGGAGGGAGACGTGGAGGAGGGAGACACAGTAGAGGCAATGGATGTTGGCATGTCTGCATGGGTATGATGCTTGTGTGAGTGCCTGTGAGATGTGTGGGGTTTATGTTTGCCAGAGCCACCCTTGTGTGTTGAGGTGTGTGCATGCTGGTCTGATGGTGTGCTTAGGATAGGCTGAGGTACTGGGGATTGGGTCTGGGTCGAGTAAGTTGAAGGGGGGATGCTGGACAGAGGGACAATGGCTGCCATCAGTGCAGAGGCCAGAGCCTGAAATGTTCTCCGTTGGGCTGCCTGGCCAGAATGAATGCCCTCCAGGTATGCATTGGTCTGTTGCAACTGCCTCTCTACACCCATTCAGAATGATAGACTGCCCAACAGTGAGGGATCTCAGGAGGTCAATACCCTCCTCAATGAGGGCAGGAGGGCTGACTGGGGCAGGGCCTAAGATGCCTAGGGCAAAGGAGATGCCCACCCTCCTGGGTGAGCGGCCACGGGACACACGCTGAGGGGCTGCTGGGAGGGCGGTGCTGGTAGGAGTGGTGGCGCCTGTACCTGTTGATGCGGGGGCACAGAGGGGCCCGCCACTGCAAGGGAGCTCCCATCAGAGGATGAGTCGGTGTAGCTGGTCTCTGCTTCTGTCCCTGCCGTGGAGCTCCCCTTGCCCTCCGTCCCACTGGTGACTTCTGACTCTGTTATCTCGGCCTCCAGGGCCATGTGGGATGCAGCTCCCTCCTGCTCCAGTGGTACAGCTCCTCCGTCTGATGATGCTAATACACACAAGAACAGGGAGACCACAAAAAAGGGGGGGGGGAAGAAAGACATGTTCAGTGCATGCAATACCGCTACCGTTGAGGGACACTACAGACACAGCAGCCGTCTGCACTACGCCATGCACTTAGTTCCCTAATTAATCACAGGGCCATGGGGTACATGGCCTATGCCCGATTGCTGCACACCTTGAAGTCACAGGAGCCTGACTAGGTGTTGATGGCTCTTACCACTGGTAGGGTTGGGGTGCCACTTAGCCTGCCTCACAAAGGGTCCTTGCCTACAAAGCTCGCCCTAGTCTAGGGGAACCCACTGTCCAGCTCCCCCACCAGACACCTCCAATGTGCGCAGAGTCAGATGGATGTGATGGCACTCACCCCCTTGTGACTGCTGTGATGCCCTCAAGTGCCCATCCAACTCCGGATATGCCACCGCCAGGATACGGAACATCAGGGGGGTCATGGTGCGACGGGCACCCCTCCCACGTTGGGAACTCATCCCCAGCTGGGCCTCTGCCATCTTCTTGCTCCAGCAGCGAATGTCCTCCCATCTTTTCCAGCAGTGGGTGCTCTGTCTGTGGTGGACCCCAGGGTCCTGACGTCCTTGGCGATGGCACGCCAAATATCCTTCTTCTGGTGGGCGCTGACCTAGAAGAATAGTACAGGGCAAAAGGAAAAACTGTAACCGTCCGGACCGTCACAGTCATTGGCCCACATTCTCACCCTTGCCCAGACGCACATAGACTCACAGTCCGACCATGCAGGCCTCATTCCCCCCCCCCCGGATCTTCCATCCACACCACTCCAAACAGGCATTGCCCATACAGTATGTTCACAGTGTACTCACCTGTTTGTCTGGAGGACTGTAGAGTAGCGTGTACTGAGGGAGGACCCCCACCTCCGATGTGAAGGCAGGTCCAACTCCTCCGATGTGAAGGCAGAGGCCCTTTCCCAGACACATGAGCCATCGTCGCTTCCAGACTGAGGTCACAGCAGCACTTGCAGTGTAGGTCCTCTCCTGTCGAAGATCAGGTATCAAGTGATTGAACAGACAGAAAATGGCAGTCACGTCCGCTGCGGTGCCTACCGTCACCCCCGGCGTACATCGTCTTTGTCTCCTCAGACCCAACCAATGCAGGATTGCGCCGAGGTCTTTGACCGCCTACCACGACGGTGTACAACGCCAGCTCAGTTACCTCACGTCCCCTTGTCCCACAATACAGGTCAGGCAGCTGCCATTTCAGGGGGACACATGGCATTATTTTTAAATGCGTCACACATATCTAGGCCTTGCATACACACAGAGACAGGCACATAGCGGATTGACAAAGGTGTGCAATAAAATTGTATTTTTCCTACCTCAGTGTTGGCTGACTCTGTGCTTGCTGTTCTCATCCATAGGGCACGCCCGCTGGGGCAGGTGAGGAGATGGTGACATCCTCCGGTGTACAGACCGCTGGTGGACCTGTTGACAATGTAAGAGAGACATGTTATAGTCACCTACAGACTTGATCGTGCCAGAATCCAGGAACTGTGTGCCCAGTTGGAGCCATACCTGATTTCAGCTATCTGCCATCCCAGAGGGATCCCCCCCCCCCTATAGTGCAGGTCCTGTCAGTACTCCATTTCCTGGCAAGTGGGTCTTTTCAAACAACAGTGGCCATAGCATCAGGGATGTCCCAGCCAATGTTCTCCAGCGAGTTGTCCAGAATGTTGTGTGCCCTGCTGAACCACATGCGCAGCTACATCGTGTTCCCTCAGGTGGAGGATTTGCCTACAGTGAAAGGTGACTTCTATGCCCTGGGACACATCCCCAACATCGTAGGTGCCATTGATGGGATACATGTTGCCTTGGTCCCCCACGCAGGAGTGAACAGGTGTAAAGAAACCGGAAGAGGTACTATTCTATGAATGTGCAAATGGTGTGTTTGGCAGACCAGTACATCTCCCATGTGAATGCCAAGTTTCCTGGCTCAGTGCATTAAGCTTACATTTTGAGGAATAGCAGCATCCCTTATGTGATGGGGCAACTCCAGAGGCATCATGTGTGGCTAATAGGTGAGGACAAGGACCCTATACTGTGTTAATAGTTGTCTGGGTCTGGGGTTGTCCCTAAGGGTTAGTGTGTGTCTAACAGTTGTCCCTTGACATTTGCAGGTGACTCTGGGTACCCCAACCTGTCATGGCTACTGACCCCAGTGAGAAATCCCAGGACAAGGGCAGAGGAACGCTACAATGAGGCACATGGGCAAACTAGGAGAGTCATAGAGAGGACCTTTGGCCTCCGAAGGCCAGGTTCCGGTGCCTCCATATGACAGGTGGTTCCCTACTACTCACCAAAGAAGGTGTGTCAGATCATCGTGGCCTGCTGTATGCTGCACAACTTGGCTTTGCAACGACAGGTGCCTTTTCTGCAGGAGGATGGTCCAGAAGGGGGTCTCGTGGCAGCTGTGGAGCCTGTGGACAGTGAAGAAGAGGAGGCAGAAGAGGAGGACATAGAAAACAGAAACACAGTGATCCAGCAATACTCCCGGTGAGACACAGGTAAGAAGACATTACCGCCTCCTACATCTGATAAAATTGTAAGACCTATCATCTGTCTGTCACTTTCACCCAGTGTATGGGCCCTGACTTGTCACTTTGCCTTTCCATTTCACAGATGTGGGTCCCACTCTGTGACCTCTGGTATGTTACCTCATGGACTAGAGCTGTGTGACATAGTTATGTTGACAAATTGAATGGACATTGCTATTTTCCTCAGTTATTGTAAATACACATTTGTGAAAGCACAGACTGACTCCAGGTTGTTTTGTGATTCAAGGGTGTTTATTTGAGTGCAAAATGGTGGATGTGGTATTAAAGTGGTCAGGGGTGATGGTGGAGGAATGTCCATGGCAGAGTCCGGTCTATTTGTCTCACAGGTGCATTGTCCAAAGGGACATAGGAAGTGGAGCTAGGGCAGTTTAAGATGGACCGGGTGACAAAGTGGGACAGAAGGATGACAATCAGGGTGGTCTTATTTCTTGGCGGGGGTCTTGGCATTGTTCTCTGTCTTTGTCCTGGATCTCAGAGACTGCTTGCAGGGTGGCTTTCCATCTGCAGGGGGTGGGATGCTGGTCTTGTGGTCCTGTGGCGGTGCCTCCTGTCCACTAGCTCCGGCGGAGGTGGTAGGCAGTTCATCGTCCAGGCTAGTGTCAGGGGCTCCTTTTTGTACCACAGTGTCCCTCCTGGTGTTCACAAGGTCCTTCAGCACCCCTACAATGGTGCCCAGGGTGGTATTGATGGATTTGAGTTCCTCCCTGAACCCCAAATACTGTTCCTCCTGCAGCCGCTGGGTCTCCTGAAATTTGGCCAGTACCGTTGCTATAGTCTCCTGGGAATGATGGTACACTCCTATGATGTTGGTGAGGGCCTCATGGAGAGCGGGTTCCCTGGGCCTGTCCTCCCCCTGTCGCACAGCAAACCTCCCAGTTCCCCGGTTTTCCTGGGCCTCTGTCCCCTGAACCGTGTGCCTACTGCCACTGCCCCAGGTCCCTGCTGTCCACCACTACAGGGGGTTTGCATGGGTTCCCTGTAGTGGTGGACACACTGCTGCTTGACGTGTTCTGGGGACAGAGGTATGGGTCCGCTGGGTGGGTGCTGTGCTGGTGTTTCCTGAGTGGGGAGGCTCTGTGGTGGCCTGTGACTGTGTCAGGGGAACCGACTGTCCCGAGGTCCCAGATGGGCCGGGCTGGTCATCTAAATCCAGTTGGACAAAGCTGCTGTCATCACTGTGGGCCTCTTCTGTGGGGAGAGTGGACATGTCTGGAACCTCCTGTCCAGTGACGTTGGGTAGGGTTCCTGCAGGGGTGTACAGGCATGATTATTGCATCTGTGTGTGCCATGGTGTGCAATGGGTGGGGGACCCTGTACCCCAGTCCTTACATTCTTGTGTAGGACCTTGTGTGATATTTGGTTTGGGGATCTGAGTGGGTATGTGTAGTGGACATGCATTGGTGATGGTTGTCCATGCGCTGTTGTTGCATGCAGGTCTTGGTGTTGGGATGTGTGGTTTGTGATAGTGGGACATGTGTGAGGAGTTGGAGTGATGGGGGTGAGGGTGAGGGTGGGGGTATGTGATATCATGCAGGTATGGTGGGGTATATGGTAGTTAAAGATTTGACTTACCAGAGTCCATTCCTCCAGCTACTCCTGTGAGGCCCTCAGGATGCAGTATAGCCAAGACCTGCTCCTCCCATGTTGTTAATAGTGGGGGAGGGGATGGGGGGCCGCTGCCAGTCCTCTGAACTGCAATGTGGTGTCTTGAGACCACGGAACGCACCTTCCCCCGTAGGTCGTTCCACCTTTTCCTGATGTCATCTCGTCTTCTTGGGTGCTGTCCCACTGCATTGACCCTGTCCATGATTCTGCGCCATAGCTCCATCTTCCTAGCTATGGAGGTGTGCTGCACCTGTGATCCGAATAGCTGTGGCTCTACCCAGATGATTTCCTCCACCATGACCCTGAGCTCCTCCTCAGAAAACCTTGGGTGTCTTTGCGGTGCCATGGGGTGGTGTGGGTGATGTGTGAGGTGGTGTGTGTTGTGATGTGTGGGGTGATGTTTAGGGGTGTGTGGTGTTTTGTGCGTGGATGTGTATGAGTAATGGTGTTGTGTGCCTCTGTCTGCAGGTGTGGTCTTTGCTTTTCTGTCTCTCTGTTTCTTCCAAATTTTTGGTAGTAAGGGTTAGTGGGTAATGTGGGTGTGTGTTTTATATTGTATTGGGTGTGTAGGAGTGGTGTGTGTATTTGTGTCAGGCATGTGTATTTTGATTTGTCCAATGTGGTAGTGTTTTGTAAATGTGTATGTATTTTGAGCGCAGCGGTGTGTACCACCAATGGAATACCAGTTGAAAGACCACCGCGTGGATTCACGGGTTGTGATAGTGTGGGTGTACTCCTGTTGGCGTGACGGTGGAGATTTTGTTATCGCCAGTTTATCACTGACCTTTGGTGTGGCGGACTTGTGTGGGTGTCTAGATTTTGTCGGATTCTGAGATGTGGGTCGTAATAGCTTTGGTGGAATACCGCTGCCGTGTGTTAGCGATCTTCTGCACTGCAGTAAGCGGGAATTACCACCAATGTTGTAATGAGGGCCAATTTCTCCATCCAGACTACCTTGATATCTGATCATTTGACAGCTCATCACATCTAGCATTGTGTGCAACACACATGACTCACTCACATCAAACCCTGGATTTCTTCGCAGGACACACATTATCACACATACAGAATACATCTGGGTCCTCAAATCTCGCCACTTCACCAATTGTGTAGGGGGCAGGTCCACCTGTAAGTAATGAATGGAAAACCATGCTTAGTGTTATATCACGGTCACTACTAGTGGACAACAAATTACAGTGTGTACTATTTTAGAGGAGTGAGCTAGTTATCCTGGTGTAAAACAGTGCAACAGACACACCACTACAAACACACTATGACACTGACACTCAGGTGAGTGAGAGCCACACATCTGCACACTTACACTGGGCCTGAAACTCATGTAGTGCTACACTCTGCAACAACCATATGTGGGTAATATATAGAAGATGGAACTCCATGGTATAAGGGGGAGTTTTGTAACAAATACAAGTCACTAACCTGGTGCTTTGTAAGGCAATTGACTCAAGTATTCAATCTTGTCCTGCAAGGCACCCAGAGTCACTTTGTGATGGACATGTGGCTCATTTATTAGTCTGCAATAATCATGCATTGAGTAATCCATGACTGATGTGGCACAGTTGTCTGATTGTTTCAAATGCCCCATTTACATTGCCCGATAAGGTGGGTATGCCCCCTTTGCTAAATTAATAGTAGGGATCATGTGTGTAAAATGATGACAAAGTAGCACTATAAATGCATTGCTCTACTTTGTTGACACAATCCAGGTAAATGTTGTAGTCTGGCGGTGTCTTGGGGTATCCTACATGACACTATGGGGGTCATTACGACATGACCGCCAGGGCCGGGGACCGCGGATGCACCGCCAACAGGCTGGCGGTGCATCCAGGCCTATTCTGACCGCGGCGGTAAAGCCGCGGTCAGAAAAGGGAAACCGGCTGTTTCCCGCCGGTTTTCCCCTGGCCTGAGGAATCCTCCATGGCGGCGCTGCAGGCAGCGCCGCCATGGGGATTCCGACCCCCTTACCACCAGCCTGGTTCTGGCGGTTTTGACCGGCAGAACTTGGTTGGCGGTAACGGGTGTCGTGGGGCCCCTGGGGGCCCCTGCAGTGCCCATGCCAATGGCATGGGCACTGCAGGGGCCCCCTAACAGGGCCCCACCAAGATTTTCAGTGTCTGCATAGCAGACACTGAAAATCGCGATGGGTGCAACTGCACCCGTCGCACCCTTTCCACTCCGCCGGCTCCATTCGGAGCCGGCATCCTCGTGGAAGGGGGTTTCCCGCTGGGCTGGCGGGCGGCCTTCTGGCGGTCGCCCGCCAGCCCAGCGGGAAACTCAGAATTACCGCAGCGGTTTTTTGACCGCAGCGGTATTCTGACGGCGGTACTTTGGTGGGCGGCCTCCGCCGCCCGCCAAAGTCAGAATGAGGCCCTATGCCTGGGCACAGGGGTTGCCATGGCCCCTAAAATGTGTGACTTAGTGATGGTTGAGCATGGCTCACCAGACATCTGACCTGCATTGGTATAATAGTAGGACATGTGAATTCCCCGTCTAGACTGGCGCAGTTACACTTCATTCTGGTTGCATGCAACCTGTCCACATGCATTGCATGCAGCACTCCAACACATCTGCTACTATCATTCAAGCGCGGTGAACAGTAAATTGTATGCCAATAGGAGACTCACCAACAGGGATACTGATCTCCACACCAAGATTATCGATCAGATCCTGCTCCCCTGAAACCAGATCTTCCCAGGGATGCTTCAGCTGGTGCTCATTCTTGGTGCTCCGAGACACCCTCTTCAGGTGGTGGAACACCTTGCACCACCGCAGCCACCTTGCCTCAGTCCGGTAACCTTATATGACCCGGCCCCCCATCTCCAACATCAACGGCAGGTAGTGGGCTAACAGCCACACAAAGCCACCCAACTCTTCCTCTCCCATCCTGGTCAACCTCCCACTAACAGACAGATCATGACAGTAAAGGTTGACCACAACTACTTTGGAAAAAAAACTAAATGAATATAAAGGAAACTTAAGCCCAATAACTAATCCCCACTATCCCAACTTAACAACTATCATGGACAGACACTCCACAGTACAAGTACAATCACACACAAAAAAACTCAAATTTACAAACACTGGGACAAAGTACAGACAATAATTGACAAAACACGACAGGAGGAACACCACAAGATACAATATGCAGGGAAATCACATCACCAACTCCAGAATACAACCACACAGTCAAAAGAGGCACAGACTGTAAAGAGAAAGTGAAAGTATACCCGCCATGCCATGCTTGTGAACAGGATTTCCTATTACATCACTTCCTGTCCCCGTGCGTCACGTTTTCTGTTATGCGTGTATTTATATGACACATGTGATATTTGCAATGGGTATTTTAGATGCATGACGTACGTGCATTGTTTTTATTGACACATATGAGTTGAAGTCACTGAAAATCAGCATTGAGAAGAGTGCAAAGGTGGAATTCACACTAAGGGCCCTTGTGTCATATACTTTGCGTTTGCTCATGTTTTAGATGCATTTGCATCAATTTTTTTGACTCCATTCCTGATTGCGTGTTTTTGTTCCATTGTCTATAGATGCACCCTGTCTCAGCATACAAATGACATGGGCTGTGCCTCAGTGTGGCATATTGTGTATGGCCACATGTGGTAGTCCATGCAACAATGTGATGAGGGTGTGATTGGTCTGTTACACCGATGTGTGTGTTACAGAGTCAACAGCATTCCCTTTGTACATATATATGCATGACAACAGTGTATCCACATATGTATGGCAGTCAGTACAATGCAATAGTTCTGGTTTGTGATTGTGAATTGTGTTTTCTTATGTGATGTGTGAAGTTGTCTTACAGAGCATACTTTTAAGATGACATACACAGCTCAGAAATTGTTGATGATGGCTAGACAATGCTACCTAGGAAATGTTGCCCGACAACTCTCTCGGTATGTAGATTTGGAGTTTATGGTGACTTGTGTGTTGCCTACACATATGTCTGACAATATATTCCAATTACGATCTTAACTAGAGACATCAACAACATGTTGAAGGCATATAGAGACAAAGGATTACTGAAAGAGGATGAATATCTTTACCTACAGGTATATCGCCCCAAATTTCCGTGTATGTATACTTTACCAAAAATACATAAACAGTCCATATTCCCTCCAGGGAGACCTATAGTCTCAGGAGTGTGAGGTCCTACAGAGAGACTTTCAGAATTTGTAGATATTTTTTTGAAACCTTTTGTTTGTAATTTACCCTCCTATATTAAGGATACCAAACATATATTAGGCATATTATCAGATATACAGTGGGAGACAGGTATGTTTATGGTGACATTGGACGTTGTCGCTCTGTATACTTCAATCCAACACACATTTGGTTTAAAAGCGATTCAACATTTTTTTAACAGAAGATCCGTAAATTTTTTGGAGCACACGCAGATGATACTCAATATGATTGATCTCATACTGAATAATAACTATTTTCTCTTTAAGAGTGAATGACGAGAGCGTACTCGCTCACACTCGTGGCTGGTAAGTCAGCTTTCTTTTTGAGAAATGATGAGACAATATGCACTTAAATGCAGGCTACATTTGGAGGACTTTATCCAAGGAGAATAGTATTGTTCAATATGCATACTCAATTGTTTTCTATAGGAACTGAGAGGCCCCTTACATTGATCTAAATGCAAGTTGGAGGATACATTTAAATGGGTGAATCGGGTATTATACTCAGTTTGGTGGTGTTATGATGCTTATGGAGTTTTAGAAAGAAAATATACTTTATACTGTTAATTATCAAAATCTACGTTTCAGCTAGATATATGGAAGACTTTGGAGATAACAGGGAGCACTGATTTATATATTCAACATCCCATTTTAGTTTGGAAGGTATGGTTATTATGAGACTTTTTGATCACACAATTGGGATTGTAATGGGAGACGAATAGGGTGTTTTGATTGCCTCACAGTTATGGTGTTTTTGTTATGCATGCTTGTATATACACATGGAATGAATATGGAATATTTATTGTCTCATGTTGGAATACTTAATTTGATTTGTATTAGGGAGTATGGAGATACATGGAATGTATTACTATGGTTTCCTGCATCCAATATATAATCTATTCTGATTTAATATAATGTTTGTAATATATTTTGGATTGTAATGTACTAATGGTATATTATAATATTAATTATAAGAAAATATTATTATAGGAAGTCCTGATGAAATCCAGGGGTACGCCCCGGATGAAACACGTGTTAACGGAGTTGGGACTGAGTTGGATGAACGGGAAGTGGCAACTGTATACAAAGGACCTTATTGGATGAATGGAGTAAATTTGGATCGTTTAAACCTTGATTATTGATGGACTGGTAAATTTGTGGAGGACTCGATTAATTAAAATTTGAAATTTACAATTTAATATTTGAAACTATGCCATCAGGAGATAATTATAGTTTGTAAATATGTACAATTGCTAATGTACAGAGATCTTGTAAAATAGTTTAGTTACTTTTGGAGATTATAAATCTTCTATAACAATTGGTGTTCACCTGTGCTAATACTCATAGAGTACAATTGTTCAGTATAATCAACATTACTACCAGTTTCTCTCCTATATCTCAACACATGATTCAGCATTTATGCTGTCAACACATGCACAGTGCAGGCAATGGGATGTAGCTCAGCTACTTAGCAAATATGTCTGTTGGCAAAGTGCATGTGAGGTTAGTGATGTCCTGTATTCTCCTACATGGTCCCACTAAGGCATCCATGATCTATATTGTCTAAAAGTGACTCTGCACCATGATGGGCCATTTATTGTTTATGGTACTGACATAATGGTGTTGTGGGTCAGTAAGTGGTGCATGTGAGGTGGCACTACAGTAGGTGTGGGGCCACTTATCACAAATCTGGCACATGGTATGTAATGGGCATTGATTTTGTATTCCTATGTGTGTGACCCAATGTGTCAGCCAGACGTCTATGCACACTACAGGTAAGTCAGGTATGAGTTGATGAGATCACTTTCACTGCATGATTTGAGGGATATGTGCCTATATGAGACTTACGTAACTTGAGCATGGTGTATGCCATTGACATGGCTGTGCTATTCTTTGTTTGGTGTACTGTGTGTGAAGTGTACATAGTAGGCAACCTGTGGGCACCTGTAGTGGTCTGTGTAGTTCTTCTGTTAGCAAAGTGTACATATCTGCACCTGTCCTTCATGTGGTGTGCCTGTCAATTTTTGGGTGTGTTACGTAAATGTGGGTGTATGTGTTTGTGTTGTGCACTGATTGTGCTGTACTACAGCATGGTGCATATGTGTTGTTACTTGCACATCTGTGTTATCCTGGCCATGTGTTTATGTAATGGTGTATGGCTTGTGTGTCCTACAGGGTTAGTGGGTTGTGTGTGTATTGTTAGGTTTGTTGACTTACCCACAAGTAGGCCATTTCCATATTGTCCATCCTGAAAGTGTTCATTGATCCTGATGTGCCGTAATATGAAGGCTTCATGGACACTCTCAGGATACTTGGCCAAAATATTTATGAATAGTCCCCGGTGGTCCACTATGCCCTGTACATTAATGGAATGTGTGTGCTTGCGATTCCAGTATAAGTGCTCTGTTGCTGCACGTGGAATGAGCCAGACATGGGTACAGTTAATTACATCGGGCACATGCGGGAAGCCATGGATTTGGTAGAACTCCTGTTTTGTCTCCTGCTGCTTTTGCTGGGTGTTGGGGAAGCTGATGTGGAGGGGTGTCAGCATATAACTCCTTTGGCAGGAACACAGAGAATAACAGCTGTGAGACACCAGCAACCAGGGCACAAGTTGTTTGGAATGAGCCACTTGCTAGCATGTGCAGGACAGCTAGCAGCTTTGTCACAGGTGGTATGTTGTGTGGGGTCTGCAGGCTGGCTGTGATTAGTGGCTCAATGTGGAGCAGCAGGTGTAGTATGGCTTGCTGGTTCAGTCTATAGGTCCTTTTGATGCCTTGGTCCCTGAGGCCAAGGAGGACTATCCTAGTTCTGAAGACCCTCTTCTGCGATGCCTTTGTGGGATGCAATGTGGTGGTGGTGATGGCTGTAGTTGTTGCTGTCCTCTGCATCGTCTCCCAAGCTGGATCAGTAGCACCTCCATCTTCTCCTGTTGGTTGGTAATGTTGCTTCTGTGTGTTTTCTTTAAGTAATGATGAGTTTGCCACATTTTAACACCTGGTCTGACCCAGGCATGCAAAACGGAGTTAACGTCATTTTCTGGGTCCGCCTCCCACCTGTGTGTCTTTTTTGCCCGGGTGGATAAATATGGCACTAGGGGCTAAAAGTAATTTTTTGGATGGGAACACCTACCTTGCATCTCATTGATGCAAGGAGGTTTCATGCATTAAAAAAATTATGTTAACTCCAATATTTTGACGCTAGGCGGGTCTAGCGTCAAAATATAATATGACGTTAGGTTTGCGCTGACTTAGCGTAAAAAGAGACGTTAATTCAGCACAAACAAAGTATAAATATGCCCCTCAGTATCTTAGAAGAATAGATGGTAGATATTGATTACCTATTTGGACTAAGTTCCTCTCGACAGCGTGACTGTGAAAATTGTTCCTTTTCTTCAAAAACCAGCCTCTAAAATTTTTAGTTTAGACAAATTGTTTGAAGATGTGACACAGCACAATACCTGCAAAAAATGCAAGTCAGGTCTGCTATTTGTTTTGAACATAAAAAGAACTGGCAAGTATATCATCTTAATGCTACGGTGTTTCAATGCAGATGGAAGTAAATTAGAAACTCAAATTACAGTTTTTAAAGCTGGAAAAATCTCTATTTGTGGAAAAACATCAATCTGTATAGCCGTTATTTTTAATGAAGGACTCAATGCTAATCTGGGCAGTACACCATCTACTTAAAAAATAAAAACTGGATGAACAAAGTATGTTGCTAACAACCTTGTGTTCAAGGGGACATTACCCCATAAACTCCCAAATTTTTACCTTCTGTTTCTTGAACCAATGTTCTAACAAGGATTACTACATAAAAATGGAATACTACACTTCTGGGACTTCCAATACAACTGTCGCGTAGGCTCTCATTATTCTAATGAAACTACTGGATTTGAGCGACAGAACCACCTGGGGTGTGGGGGACTGAGTCTAACCCACTACAGGAAACATCTGTCAGCCTAGTCGGGTTTTGCTCCGGCTAACTAGCAGTGCCTCATCTCCACCCAGGAGCAGGGATGATTTGTCAGCCAAGCTCATAACATAATTGACTCCTCAGGGAAATCGTGGTCACTCAGATCGCATCAGTTTCTCTCAGTTACATTAGTCTCACATATACAAGGGCAAACAGGGGCAGTATATGTTTCAATAAGGTTTTAATGAAGCAACTGCATCTTAGATAATAAAGCATGTACTGCAATAACCAGGACGATAAAGCATAACAGGATTAAAATTGTGACAAGGAGAGTGAAGCATAAAAATAACAATACCATGTTGTCACTAATAGAGAGTAGAGTAATTCCTACCTAGGCTATGTAACAACACACCATGTTAAGTTCTAGTTCTGCCCTTTAGGTTGCCCTGGGAAGACATCATCCCTCATACCTGAGCAAGAGGCCTGAAGTCTGCATAAGCAGCTGTAGCGAAGCATTCAGCAATCAGCATACAGTCGCGGTCATCTGGCTGGAATCTCCCTCTAACGTGTATGGGGCAGAGAAATGTTTCTATAATAAAACTGCTGATGTTCTGAGAAAATGTCCCTACTTAAGGATGTGCATGTTTCTATAAATACCAGAGACAAAGCGTTACCACGTTTACCGGCAACCAGTCTTACTGCAGCCTTGAGAGAAGTACAGAGTGAAAGAAATGTCTTGTTTAAGAACGCAGTGCTGGCGTAGGCAAAGAACAGTTAGATATAGATAAATAAAACAAGACCACAAATGTGGCTATTTTTAAAATAATAAACAAAGCTGAATAAAATATATCTAGGTTAAAGTGCACAGCTGCAGGCCTATTGTGCTAAAATAATGTGAATGGAGCTATAACTAAAATGGCTACACAACACCCTCCCCTTGCCAGTTCAAAGGTGGTTCAAAGCCTAATTATGTATAAAACCTACTAAAACTCAACCTAGGAGATTAATATAAAATGTCAATAAAGAAAACTTAAAAGACACTTGCACATGTATAAAAGGACAATTTAAAAATGTTAACTTGTGGCGTAAAAAAGGCCGAATTTCAAGAGTCAAAGTCATTTTAGAAGTTCCAATCAAATCCGGAATAATTGAAGACAGGAAATCTTCCACTTCGCAGGTGGTAAAGTAGCAAACTCATCACCAAGAAGAGCCGAGGAGCATTTGTGTTCCAAAGCCTGAGCATCAGCCAAGCCAACAGCATTCCGTGGTGTGCCCAACAATGAGTTTAGAGCTGTATTCTCCATGAAGGGGAACTCGTAAGAAGCTTCCTGTAGCAAACACACTCTCAACGCGCATGTCTGGTAATGAGCCCTCAGCAAGAATATCAACAGATCAGCGTCCAATGAAAGCAAGCGCTGCATAGAAAGGCAAACTTTCAGTGCATGTTGGAACAAGCACCAGAGGCACTGAAACACAGGCTGCACACAATGCAAAACAGGTCTGAATGACAGAGACCAGTCACACTCCAATTGCTCCAGGAGTGTTGCTCCAAAGTACGGAATCATGTGTTCACAACACAGCTGTGGTGGTGGAAGCGCTTTCAGTCCTCCTTGTTGCAATGGAAAAGCCATTGCACAGAAAAAGTAGCAATAGCAAGATGCCACCTATTATAGCCAAATTTATCGGAAAACCCCCGAAAATACTGGAGAATATTGAGTGGATGGCTGATGGTATTAAACTGAATATAGAGGAGAAGGTGTGAAAGAAACCAGAACCAACAGCCTTAAAGAAATTTGCAATTCCAGTAATACTGGACGTGAATTGGAGTGTTGAAATAGGCAGATTAATGACCCCGTGTATTAACCACTCAGCAGATGATATTTCAGCCTCAGTAATAGGCAACTTTTCAAACTTTTCAATGTTTAACATGAGATAAGTTGTTTCCTTCTTAGCCAATACTTGTTGTTGTTGCAATAAATTAAATGTGGAAAATATGTCCCTTCAGCTAATGTGTTACCAGGGAATGCGACCTGCCTTTAATGTTTGAAGTGTCCAATCCAAGTGCATAATGGACCTTAGTTGACTCTGTCCATGATGTAAAGAAGACATATCACTTTGTATTATGTCTATTGCAGAAGAAACAATGTTGTTTAAGGTGTATATCTGGTCGGACAGGGTATTGATCCCATTATATACAACAGCTAATGCCTTCTGTAAGTTTTCCTTGTCTATTTGCCTTAAGCGGGCAGCAGCTTCTTGTTGGGAAAGCTTCCAAATTTCATTGTATATTGCGTATAAGAAGCACTTTCTGCGTTGTTTTCTGGGTCCTAATAGGAAGTCCTGTATGTCAGTGTTATTAGACAGGAGACTGAGGTGTTCCCTAACAGCATCTAGTTAGGAACTCTTCAACCATTGCTGGCATAGATTCCCTGCACTGTTTGTTGTTACTATCCCAGCATATTTGGATGACACATAGAGAGGGTCCGTCCTACTCGTTCTAAAACCCCGTGGAGTTTATAAAATGTTTATGCCATCCATTGGTATCTATTGGCCACAATAACCACCCGCCATGACGTGATAGTGAAGCATTAAACATGCCATTCTGGACCCATTCATCGAGCTGATCTTCAGTTGCATTTATATACTTTTGCCATCTGTAAAATTTTGCAGGGGCTGGAATACTGGGCACATTCAATTCCTTAATGTTTGCTAAGCCTAAGCAACTTGTTTGTTGTACAGTTTCATTCATAAATATCATTTGAACAGGTATTAGGCGTGCTCTAAATAAAGCTTCCTTCACCCTTATTTGCAAATTTCTAGTTCCCCACACACCTTTTAAGTTAATCGACTTCAGCCAATGTCATAGCCTTCTATAAGCAACCGGGAAACAAAGGAATCCGAATAAACACATTTCGTATCTGTCAATAATATGTGTACATTTTCTATTGATGGCAATTTAAAATAATATGACTCAGCATTTTTAACATTGTCCCCAGAAAAATATGGAAAGTTTGCAGAATATGTTTTAGAATTTCCTTGTGGTGGAGTTGGACAATGTTCCCATTGTGCGTAATTAAAAATAGTCTTTGGGGTACTGCTCTGTGAATGTAATGGCGTCCATAATAATTATAGCAAAACATATCACCATAATTCTCATTAGATTGATAAACATCCTCATTTTCAAATACAGTGAAATACTGCAATTCAGTCATCATAAAATCAACTGTTTTCACAACCCAGTCTTCAGAAACAACTCTGGGTATTATTACATCGTCCATTGAAAGTTTAAACATTTATGGTATTTGAATGACCTCCATGGGGCCGTATATGTAAAATGTGACTTTATCCCAAACAATCCCATTAGGATTGGTATAGCGGAAAAGTTCAGGAAAGACAAGTCTCTGCGGACTTTGTGAGAAGAAAAATGGCATTGTAGGACCTAATCCACCAGTTCAACTGTTGATCTTTCAGGAAGAAAATGACCATGTATTAATAGAAAGAATGTTATAACAAAGCCAATCCAAAGGAGGAAAGCTAATGCAGTCAAGGAAAGCCACAGATAGTTCTATGAGAAAATAAAGTAATTTGTTTTAAGCCAGTTTATCAGCTTATGTGTTTTTGGCTGTTCAGTGTCGGTGATGTCGGCAAAGTATCCAGAAGCAGATCGAGCAAATGCTGGAGCCGTATTTGTAGGAGGAGTACTGGTAGGGGTCTCCCGCGATGGTTCATAGTTAACGACGCCATCCGTCTGTGTTGAAGTTGTGTCAAATTGATCAGCACTTTCAGTATTGTTTGTTTATAACAAATGTTAGTGGAACTAATGCAAGATCATTTTCCACCCTCCCCAAGCTTGGAGAGGTATCAGCGTTGCAGCTCAAAACTTGTAGAGGGATGTCTTGACCAATAGTGAGAGGAATTTGGGAACTACCGGCTGCTCCTCTTGGTCTGCTGTGCAGGATCGGCCATATGGTGTAACTTGACATTATCAATAGAAATAAAGCGATTTTCTTTAGCACCAGCCAACGGTGCTAGAATGACAGTTCTGGTACCGTGTATTCCCAAGACTGGGACGGGTGCACGATAAGAAGGACTGAACTCCTTTTTCACACCAACTTTTTTATGTACCAGATTCCCAACTTTAGGAATCCAGGTGGTAGGTATTATTGGTACATCCTTAATTCCTCTGGAGGCAGCACTGGCAGAAACATTGTCATCATGGAACTGTTGTAATTCCTGCAAGACAGGGACACGTTCATTTATGTTAAAAGGTGTTTCTGCTGCCTCCACGCCAGGACCATCAAGATCTGAAACATTCATTTGAGTTCCAAACAGGCACTAGTATGCAGTAAGACCCCCACCCTCCAGGGACCTTCTAGGCAGATTGTGAAGTGCTCTCAGTACTCCATACAGGTGATTAAGCCCACTACGACCTGTACCTAAGACTCTTGCTGTTAACAACTGCTTTAAATCATGGTTTCTTCGCTCCACTACACTATTTCCCTCAGGATGAAATGGAGACGATTAATGGAGTTGGACCCCTAACGAAGCCATGGCATCCCTGAATGCCCTTGAGGCAAAAGCAGGGCGCTGGTCCAAGTGGAAGGCCGCAACTGCAAATGTACCGATAAAGACTCGCATATTTTTATAAACAGTCCGAGCACCAGCTGAGCTTTGTAGCTACACCCATAGAAACCTGGAGCAAGAGTCAATCGCGACTACAATGTATTTGTATGCACTGTACGGTGTTATCGGTACACAATGGTCCAAGTACACACGTTGTAAAGTTTTGTTGGAAATTAAGAGGGGTGTCTGCATTGGGCGTTTGCCGGTGGAAGCTTTAATATGTTGGTAGGTGTCACAACAAAGGACAAACTGCTTGGCCTGTTTGTATAGCCCTGGCCGCCAATAACGTGCTTGCAATAATGCTATTGTAGCCGCCACACCAGCATGGGCAGATGCTACCCCCTCATGCACTGCTTTAATCAACTCTGATCATATATCTTTGTTTGGAATTACTCAAACCCCCACACCTGGTATTTTTACTTCAGCTTCAAGGCAGCCTCCCATTTGGTAGGAATATTTAGCAGGAAATGCTTTAGGATAGGGTGTGCCTTCATCCGTAGCTTTCATGACAGCCCACATGTCATCGTCCGGTTTCATTCCAGAACGGGTTACTGCAGCAACAGCAGCCGTAGCTACTGCTAATTTGGCTGCTTTATCTGCCAGTGGATATCCAGCAACGTGTATTCCAAGGAGCTGGTGTCCAAGTATATGTACAACATGGACATTTGGTAGCATTTCCTTCAGATCCGCTACTTTCCTCCACAGAAGTCTGTGTTTAATGGTGTTGCCTTTGGAATCTCGGAACTCATTCTGGGGCCAGTAATGCAGGTATTCATTGATGGACTGGACACAGTAGTATGAATCACAAACAATCAGTGTTAGGTGTGCGGGATCCGTGTGTTCCAGTCCCATCACCAGAGCCTTGAGCTCTGCTAGTTTTGCTGTGCAATCCCCTAGGGTTTGCGTGTATGTATGCTGGGGACAAAATGTATTATCCTTCATGTAACCACTTACGACTGTGCAAGCAGCGGAGCATTGATGTTTGTGTCAATTACAGATTTGGGCTGAGCCTTCGGTGTACATGACTCTTTGATATTGATCAATAGGCAGTGTATTTGCTGGAACTGGGTATTCTAGTTCATATTGCAAAAAATCTTGTGTTTGTAATTTTGGGTCAAAAATGTAGTCAACATCAGTAGCTGTGAAAGACGTTGCCCATTGAATCCAACGTGGTGTAATGCTATAGCATTAGGAACACTGGCTATGGTAACAGGCTTAAGGGCTGGAATAGGAGAAACAACGATAATGCGTTTTCCCTGGGCTAGTGGTCTTTCTTTAATGACGGCCATCTGAACAGCAGTGAGATTTTCTCACTGGGAGCAAAGCGTTGTTCTGCTGCTGAATACAAATGTGATTTTAATGCAATTGGGACTGTCTCACCCTCATTGAAAGTTACCTACGGGAAACCAATGGCACCAGCAATTACTCTGATGACCAGATGTTTTTTGTTGTCCCTTGTCTGTAAGTGTTGTGCTGCAAGCATGTCTGTTTGCAAAGCTCCGAGAATGTGTGTGTGTCCAAAATTTACTTGAAAAGTCAGGACGTATTAAGTCATATAAAGGTTTTATGCATGATGCGTAATCAGGAATGTAAGTTCTGCCACAAATTAGGAAATCCACTAGAGATTGGAGTTTTTCAATTGTATTTGGTGGTTGTAATTGTTCATATGTTTCCAATAATTGTGGCACTAGGCTCTTTCCTTCACTTGATAGCTCATATCCAAAAAGCAGGAGGCTAAGGAAGGCTATTTTTTTATTTTTTATTGAATTTGTAGCAGAACTCGACAAATCCCACAACAATGCAGGCTACCCATCCTAAATGTTGCAGCAATTCATCCTCTATGAGATACATATCATCTACATAGGACATGCCTCCGGGTCAATGTTGTGCAATATTGAAGTCACACAAGTTGCGAACAGTCCTGGACTGTTCTTGTACCCCTGGGGTAAATGACAGATTTTTTTCTGGGAGACTAGTGCACTGAAACTTGTTAAGGCTCTACTCTCAGGTGCTATATTTTGGCAGAAGAAACCATTGGAAATGTCCAGTGTTGTTTGGTATTTTTTGCGTACTATGTTGTTTATGAGTGCTGTGGTATGTGAGTTTTGTATAGCGTCTGAGCGTGTATGACTGTTTAAATGTCTGTAGTCTAAGACTATTCTGTGTGAATGGTCCGGTTTAGCTACTGGAAATAAGGGGTTATTCATTGATGAGACCCAAGGTTCGATGACGCCCTGGTACTCCAGTTGTGTGAGGATTTCCCTCACAAGTGCTTTTGCATCATGTTTAATTGGATATTGGTGTTGTGGTTGGGGTTGATTTTTAGTAGGGATTACATGATAGGGGAAGTCTTTTTCCTATCCTACGTGGTTGCGATATGACACAGGTGCCTGCAACAATGCCCAATCAATGGCGTAGGATTCTGCGAGTTCCTCAGGAACAAGGGGCGAGAAAGAAGGTTTGATAACATCTTCCCCATAATGGCAAGTACTGACACATTCAGGTGGCCAATCCCTTTCGGCAAGTAGTGTATCATATATGTTTACAACGCGGTCCCAAAAGATTGCGTCCATTGTGCACTCAATGTCTCCTTCTAACTCTAGCGTTACTTTGTACACCCTATCAGGCATGGAGACACGCATGTTTGCAGTTTCTACTTATAGGAAGTCATCAGTTGCTTTTACCTCCAGATGCTCTAATATTCTGCAGAACTATTGTGACCTCTGCCGTGCTGTCTAATAGCGCCAATGCTCACTTCTTGTTCTTCAATAGAGCCCTCTTCTTGAGTGTGCATGTTGAACTGCAATTGCTGCCACTTTTTTCTTTTTAAATTGGGTTTTCTTTTTGGAGGAAGTTTCTATTCTTTTTCAACAGAAACTTCTGTTGAGCGTTGTGATTCCTGTCTCGGTTTCACATACTCAGTTCTTCGCTCTGACCGCCCACCTCTCTCACAGTGTTTTTCCCATGAGTCCTGAAAGGAACGAGATTGGCGTGTATCAGTATATTGATATCTGCCAGGTGTTTTTATATTATCTCTCTTTCTGAGATTATATCTATTCTGTGGGGTCTCCATATGCGGAAATTCTCCTCTTTCTTTTTTAGGTGTCTGTTGCTTTTTGTCCCAGCATTTCTTCGTACCCTCAGGAGCTTGCTTTGTAGAATCTTTATTAGATATACCCTGGAATTGTGGTTTTGTGGGTATGGCCCCCAGACTATCTCGACTAATGCTAGAGTAGGTCTTTGCGATAATCTCTGGCAGCTCACGTTCTTGATCCTGTGGACAAACGTCCCTGGGCTGCATGCGCACAGCTAGTGCGACCGCTTCCCCTATAAGGTTACTTTATATAATTGAGGATAATGTGGCAAAGTTGCCTATTAGTTGCATCCCCAAGTCCAGGGTTGGGGCTGCCCCATATTTATCTTGAATTTGTTTCAACACTGCCGGTAAATTGGCAAGTGTCAGTGTACCTTGTGCAGTAGTATGGATCGTGGCAAATACTGTGCCCCAAGTATTACAGTTATCTGTTGTGGGAACTATCCCAAATGGCAAGCACATAGTTAATATTCTATGCTTGTCCTGAGGTCATGTATGGGAAAATACTGCTTCCAGTGTGTTTATTTTTTCAACTAACCAAAACAGAATTTCTTCTCGTTTGGCGGGTACTTTACCCATGATCGAATGTACAGTCGCAGGATTAATACCTGGTGTTACTGCAAGAGGTTGCACCGGAGCAGCATGTGTTGGGTTTGTAATTAATGTTTGAATTACAAACTGTACTAATCATCTATATATTTCCATCAGCTCAGCGTATAAGCAACGGACTTCAGCTACTGTCAAGGTTGCTGCAACTGGGTGAGGTGTATCAGTGGCCAAAAAAGGCCATGCAGGACCATCATTACTCCTATTCCTTTTTCCTTTCTCCCCTCTTTCCTCTGCCCCTCCTCCCCCAATGAAGCACCTTTTCCGCCCTCCCCCTACCGCTCCCCTTGCCCTGCCCCTTATTAATGGCAGCCTCAGTGCGGCCGTGCCGCTGGCACACCAAAGGCATGCCAAAGACAAGCCTGCCTGTGCCGGTCCGCCTCTGTACTGTGCCCAGCACCAGGAACCCTGGATCTCTGTCAAACCACCTGCTGGACGGCCTCCGTTATGGCTCCGAGACTCTCCACCGCCTTAACTATGGATGTCTCAGCAACTGCTGCACCATCTCCCCCAAGGACACCCATGGACCTTTTGCCTGCAGGAACTGAAACATCAGCACCAGCCTCAATAAGCTGAGGGTACTCTCCGCACACAAAAATACCAACAACCTCCACAACCCCATCAACTGCCTGGTCCTCAACATCCACTCCTTCCACAAACATGCCTCTGAACTCTGGGACTTGACTGACAACACCCAACCGGACATCCCCTTCCTTCCCAAAACTTGGACCACCTCACCTCGGGTCTAGACATCGCCATCGCCATTTCTGACGGTTGCCACATCCTAAGGAAGTGCACGCCCTCCAGTCCAGGTGGAGGACTCCTCATCGTACACAAGTCCACACTACATGTCAAGGATGTCCCAGAATAACACTGCACCACCATGGAATACCTCCACTTTCTAGTCCATTGTATCCACAACTCCTCCATCTGCAGCACCCTGGTGTACAGGGCTGGGGGGCTGGGCCCCACCCAGCTTTCATAGACAACGTCCTAGACATCGCTACGCCACAGGCCCTGGCGTCAGTCCTTGGTGACCTGAATTTCCATCTCAAGGACTGTACCAACCCAAACACCAATGCTCTACTCGACAACCTTGCAGCCTCGGCTTCAGACAGCTGTTCTTCGAACCCACACACAGCGCAGTACATACACTGGACCCCATCTTCACCTCAAGCAACCGGATCACCATTAAGACCATCTCCACCCTAGACTGGACTGACCACCGCTGCATATGTTGCACAATCGCTGCACCCGCACCTACAGGACCCCCACAGGAAATGGAATGAAATCACCAATGAGCAACTCACCTCATCGCTCATCAAATCCCTCCCTCTGATGACGCGAACACAGCTGCACGCAATCTCAACACATGGATCACCGTATTTGCCAACACTCTAGTCCCCCTCCGTCTGACATAGGCCAAACGCATACCCAAGAAAGCCAACTGGTTCACCACAGAACTACGAGAATCTAAGCATACCCGGAGACGTTTAGAAATAAAATGGAGGAACAGCCAAACCAGCAACGACCTCGCCTCATTCAGAGCAGCAACTGGCGCCCACTGATGAAAAATATAGGACAATAGGAAGAGCATTCTCCTGGAGCGTATAAACTCCTCCACACACAACTCTAAGGAACTCATCATCAACGAGTTCACAAATCCCTCCCCCTAAGCCACCAGCATCCCCGTCACAGGACCTCTGCGACAAACTCGCCTAATTTTTCCACCACAAGATCCAGGGCATCTACAACAGCTTCCTTCCAGAAAATCCTGGCACCAGAGCCGGTGACCGACCCACCCCCCCAGAACCCACCCAGACCATCCACAGCTGGTCCATGCTCACCAAAGAGGAAACAGTCAACATTATAAACAGCACCCACTCCGGAGTCTCATTGGACCACTGCCCGCACCACATCTACATCAGAGCCATCGCATCCATCACCCCGGAGCTCTGGAACACAATCAAACTCTCCATCAACATGGGCATCTTCCCCGAGGACTGGAAACACGCCGAAATATGCCCTCTCTTGAAGACACCTTCGGCCTACCCATCAGAAATAGAGAATTTCAAGCCCATCTCACTGCTACCCTACCCCGCCAAAAAACTGGAGAAAACAATCAACGCACAACTATGGAATTTCATTGAGGCCAACAACTCCCTTGACAGCTCCAAGTCCGGCTTCCGCAGCAACCACAGCACTGAAACAGCCTTCCTGGCAGTCACTGATGACATCAGATTACTTCGAGACCATAGCCATGCAGAGGGTCAGATTCTGCCCTACAGTTCCAGACCCACAGGAGTCAACTGTGCTGTCCCCCAAGGATCTTCACTGAGTCCCATACTATTTAACGTATACATGGCCTCCCTCGCTGCAAGCATCAGAAGCCATGGTATGAACATTGTATCAAGTGCCAATGACACACAACTCATCATTTTCCCCACCGAAGACCCGGACACGGTAAAAAGGAACTTCCACTCAGGAATGGAAGCAGTGGCCACCTGGATGAGAGAAATTTGCCTCAAGACTGAGCTCATCATCTCCGCCACCTCACCCCACTCCTGGTGGCCCACATTCCCCCTGCACCGACTGAGCATGCCCGCAACTTAAAAATCATCCTCAACTCCTCCCTATCCATGACCCACCAGGTAAACTCTGTCACCTCTTCCTGCTGGCACACACTCTGCAAACTTCGGAGGACCTTCAGATGGATCCCAATAGACTGTCGCAGGACAGTCACCCACACCTTAGTCACTAGCAAGCTTGACTACAGCAACACCCTCTTCGCCGGCACCTCAACCAGGAACATCAAAAACTACAACTCATCCAGAACACCGCCGCCAGACTCATTCTGGGCCTCCCTCGCCAAGAACACATCTCCCAACACCTGAGGACCCTCCACTGGCTTCTGGTTGAGAAGCAAATCACCTTCAAGCTTCTCACCCACACGTACAAAGTCATACACAATGCAGAACCAGCCTACCTAAACCACTGCTTCTCCTTCCACACTCCCGCCAGATCCCTCCTCTCTGCCCAGGCGGCACTGGCCACCATCTCTCGCATCTGCAAATCCACCACCAGAGGATGGTCCTTCACCTACAAAGAGGCGAAGAGCTGGAACAACCTCCCCCTGCATTTCAGACAAAGCCCGTCGCGCACCATCTTCAGGAAGAACCTCAAGACATGGCTCTTCGGATGAGGCCCTTCCCCTCCACCCAGCGCCTTGAGACCCTCAAGGGTGAGTATCCGTGCTTTACAAATACTGATTGGTTGATTGATTGATTGACTGGGATCCACAAAATTCCTACCACCCAGTGTTTCCCCATCTGTACTGATAAAAACGCTACCCCACTTGTGTACCTGTACATAGTGCCTGCGTCAGGAATGGATCACCCCAGGGTCAACAGTTGCCCTCATGTAGGACTAACATTGACCGTTGTATAACTCATTCCTGACATGGACACTAGGCCTACCCACACAAGTGATGTACCATTTTTATTGGGAGCCTTGGGGGAATGCTGGGTATCAGGACATTTTGTCTCCTCTCAGATTCCAGAACTTTGCATCACTAAAATGTGAGGAAAATGTGTTTTTCTTGCCATATTTTGAGGTTTGCAAAGAATTATGGGTAACAGAACCTGGTGAGAGTGCCACACGTTACCATATCCTGAATTTCCCTAGGTGTCTAGTTTTTAAAATGTATATGTTTGCTAGGTTTCCCAAGGTGCCAGCTGAGCTAGAAGCCAAAATTCACAGCTAGGCACTTTGCAAAAAACAGGTCAGTTTTCTTTGGGAAAATGCAATGGGTCCACCTTATGCTTTCAGAAATGTCCAGGTTTGCTAGGTTTTTCTAGGTGCCGATGAGCTCGAGGTCATGGTCCACAGCTAGGCACTTTGCAAAAAACAGGTCTGTTTTCATAAGAAAAATGTGATGTGTCCATGTTGTGTTTTGGGGCATTTCCTGTCGTGGGATCTAGGGCTACCCATACAAGTGAAGTATCATTTTTATCAGGAGACTTGGGGGAATGCTGGATGGAAGGAAAAGTGTGGCTCCTCTCTGATTCCAGAACTTTCTATCACCAAAATGTTAGAAAAAACATTTTTTTTTTGCACAGTTTGAGGTTTGCAAAGGATTCTGGGTAACAGAACCTGGTGAGAGCCCCACAAGTCACCCGATTCTGAATTTCCCTAAGTGTCTAGTTTTAAGAAATGCATATGTTTGCTAGATCCAAGAGAACAGGAGGGAGGGGGAGGCCTTAGGGAAAAAATCGATCAGGGATTTCATTATGCTAAAGATGTGGGTAGGTCCTGAGCGCTATCTCTTAGAGATAAAGGATGTGAGGGAAAGGTCTCTCATAACTCGTTTCCGCTTGGGAATCATCAGAAGTAATCTGGGTTTCCCGTTAGGTCAGTATGGGGACAAATGTATTAGACCCTGCCCCTGTGATGGGGTGTCCCAACAGACCTTGCCCCATTTTACTTTGTTTTGTGTTTTTTATGCACCATTCAGAACTCGTTTTTTATTACCTCTTTTAAGGCCCAAGGGTTTTGTGCAATATCGTCCTGCTTTTATGTGGTTGCAGATGGCCTCAGATGTATTGGTGTGGAAGGGGCTGGGATCATTCCTGAAGGGAGCTATTACTTGGCGTAATAATGTGGAGTTTTTAGAATGAATTTTCCATTTTATTGCTTCTATGTATGTGGTTATATATGTTTTTTATTCCTGATGGGTGTTCTTATTATTTATGGTTTTATTGTTATTTTTAACAAATGTATTGGAGAATATTTATTGTAATGGATGAATTTTTTCATACCGAATAAAGTTATTATTATTATATGTTTGCTAGGTTTCCCAAGGTGCCGGCTGAGCTAGAAGCCAAAATCCACAGCTCGGCACTTTGCAAAAAACAGGTCAGTTTTCTTTTGGAAAATGTGATGTGTCCACGTTGTATTTTGGGGCATTTACTGTCGCAGGCACTAGGCCTACCCACACAAGTGAGGTGCCATTTTTATCAGGAGACTTGAGGGAATACTGCGGGTTTGTGGCTCCTCTCAGATTCCAGAACTTTGCAGCACCGCAGCCTGAGGGAAAAGTGTTTTTTGCCAGATTTTAAGGTTTGCAAAGGATTTTGGGTAACAGAACTTGGTGAGAGCCCCACAAGTCACCCAATCCTGGATTCCCATAAGTATATAATTTTAAAAAATGCATAGGTTTGGTAGGTTTCCCTAGGTGCCAGCTGAACAAGAGGGCAAAATCCACAGCTGGGCACTTCCCAAAAATACATCATATTTCAATGTAAAAATGTGATGTGTCCATGTTGCGTTTTGTGTCGCGTGCCCTAGGCCTACCCACACAAGTGAGGTACCATTTTTATTGGGAGTCTTGGGGGAATACAGAATAGAAGAACAAGTGCTATTGCCCCTTGTCTTTCTCTACATTTTTTCCTTCCAAAGATAAGACAGTATGTAAAAAAGAAGTCTATTTGAGAAATGCCCTGTAGTTCACATGCTAGTATGGGGATGTGCAGATAAGCCCTGCTTCTCAATACCTTATCTTGTGCCCATTTTGGAAATACAATGGTTTCCTTTATACCTGCTTTCCACTCTTTACATTTCACCAAGTGAATTGCTGTATACCCAGTATACAATGAAAACCCATTGCAAGGTGCAGCTCATTTATTGGCTATGGGTACCTAGGGTTCTTGATAGCCCTATATATCCCCACTACCAGAAGAATCCATCAGTTATACCGGTATATTGCTTTAAAAAATTCTGCATAGCTGGAAAAAGTTAGAGAGGTAAACCTGGACAGAAATGGCTCTTTTTTCACCTCAATTTCAATATTTCTTTTTTTTTATTGCAACTGTTACTTTTTGCAGGAAAACTTTGAAGGATCTACACAACTGACAACTTGCTGTCTACTTTTCAGAAATGTTTAGCTGTCTAGGATCCAGCATTGTTTTCACACCCATTTCTGTCACTAACTGGAAGGAGGCTGAAAGCACAAAAAGTAGTAAAAATGGTGTATGTTCCAGAAAAATGCCAAAATTGTGTTGAAAAGTTTTTCTCATTAAATTCTGCCTGTTACTAAAAGCTGGGAAGATGATAATTTTAGCACTACAAACCCTTTGTTGATGCCATTCTCAGGGAAAAAGCACAAGCTTTCTTCTGCAGCCCTTTTTCCACTTTTTCTGAAAAAAAAAACAAAATGTTAGCTGTATTTTGTCTAATTTCTTGGTCTCCTCCAGGGGAACCCACAAACTCTGGGTACCTTTAGTATCCCTAGGATATTGTAAAAAAAGAACCCAAATTTGGAGTGGATAGCTTATGTGGACGAAATGTTATGAAGGCCTAGGTGAGAAATACCCCAAATAGCCAAGAAATGGCTCAGCACTGGGGGTGGGGTGGGGGGGGGGAGGGGTAAGGCCCAGCAGCTAATGGGTTAAGATATAATATAACAATATGAAACTTTAACTTTCAATTCTTTTTTCTCTCTTTCAACACATATTAAAGGAAGTCTTCTTTGCACTAATGTAGGTACCTAATTTCATCTTGCTTCATTTAAGCATTATATGTACATATACTTTGTACAAATAGCTAATAATACTACAACAGCAATACAGACCAAGTAAAACACATCCTAGCATACACATATGTGTATACTGGCATACCCAGGCAAACTGTGCATACAGTATAACACCCAGACACACGCTGATGCACACACTGACAAATCCAGACAAAGGGAGATGCATGCACTAACACATCCAGGCACCCACTTATCCATACACTCATAACACTCAGGCACACCCTGACATATATCCTACATTGCCCAGACAGACACTGATACAGAGACTAACATACCAAGGCAAACATGATGTATACACTAACATAGACAAGTACACAACTCATCCAGACACTCAAGCACATACTCACATATAGACTAACACATCCAAGCAGCCATTAATACATACACTAACACACCCAGACACGCACTCTGATATGCACCCTCATATGCCCAGTGAAACACTAATCTATACACTGATACATGCAGGCACATACTAATACAGAGACTAACATACCCATATAGACACTGATGTATACACTGACACACCCAAACACTAATGTATACACTGACATACCCAGGCAAAAAGTGATGAGTACACTAACAGACCCAGGCTTACACTTATCTATACACTATATCTATACAATTACCCATGCAATAACATACTCAGGCACACCCTGACATGTATGCTGACATACTCAGACAGACCCTGATGAATACACTGGCATGTCCAGGCAAACTCTGATACATACACTAATATAGCCAGGCACACACTCATCCATACACTGACATACAAACTAACACACCCAGGCAGACACTAATGAATACATTAACACACCCAGGCACATTCTGGTATATACCCTGACATACACAGGGATTCACTTACGTATACAAAGATACATGCAAGAATATACTCATCCAGACAATGATACACTGACACACCTAGGCACACACTGAAGAATACACTGACACACCAGGGCACACACTGGTGCATGCTGTTACACACCCAGGGACACATTGATGCATACACTGACACACCTAGGGACTCACTGATACATACACTTACATACCGCGGTTCACACACATGTACAGACTAACATGCAGGCATACACTGACGCACACAGTGACACACCCAGGCACGCACTGATGCATACACTAGCACACCCATGTACACACTGATGCTAACAGTTACATACTCATGCACACTCAGATGCATACATCAACACACCTAGGCACACACTAGCACATCCAGGAATACACTGATGCATACACTAACATACCTAGACACACACTGATGAACAGACTGTCACATCCAGACACACACTGATGCACACACTGATACAACTAAGTAGACACAGATTCATACACTGACACATCCTGTCACACATTGATGCACACAGTGACACACCCAGGCACACACTAAAGCTTACACTGACATACAGAATCATAATCGCTATTGAGGATTGTGACTCGATTAATTCCTTTGGGCCTAAATGCTTATAGGTGTGAATGGTTTTCCATTTCCTAATTTGCGATTTCCTATTACAAATTCACAAATTAGACATTCAAAACAATGCATACCGAGGGACTAAGGCCCTGCCTGATGCACCCCAAAAATAAAATTGTGCACATGTAAAGCACACACATGCCCCAGGGGCATGTGTGCCTACATGTCATTTTAAAAGATGCATTTTAATGCATTTTTTTAAATTGCAAATGGTTACCATCAACGTGTAGTTGATGGTAATAGCATTTCCCAAATACCCAGTTTGCATTTATGAAATGCTAGTTTCCTGTGTATAGGGAATTGCAAATAGGAATTCCCTATATGTGCTTTCCTATTTAGGGAATTGCAAATTGTGATTCCCTATTTGGAGTCGCAATTTTAGGGAATCACAAAAAAATTGTGATTTCCTAAAAATGAGACTGCAATACCTTTCATGCATTGTGAAAAGCGATTTTGCATTCGCAAATGGTGAAATTTACCGATTCGCATTGTTTGCAAATGCAAAATCTTTTGATGCATCTTCTCCAACGTTTTTTAAATGTTTTTTTTGTGTTTTTTCTTTCTTTGAAGACTACAAAAACTGCAAACAATAGAGCTATATGCAAAACAGTTGCATACTAGAAAAACTAGTGTTTTGTAACATTAAAATGAAAAAACCCTAAACATCAATGACTGTTCAACGTCTTCAACATGGTAATGATATCGATTTTCTTTTTAATGACTAGTTCTTGGCACTTGCAGCAATTAGCTACATTTTCTTTTAGTTCACTACACGTAAGTGCAATCAAAATGTTTGCAGGTGCTTCACGCTGTGGACGTGCCATAGCTGTATTTTTTTAGTGTCCCTCTGGAAAGCTGTATGCCATACAGTTTGCATTCAACATATCTGGCTCAAGCTTTCGTCTCACCTGTTGGGACAGTGAACCAGACCTAGACATCACTTTCTTTCCTGTCAGAACCTCCTTGTTCCTGAACATCTTCCTTCTGCTCTGGTGCCTTAGAACTACTAGTACCACCAGTCCTTGCCATTCTTTATCACCAGCTAAAAGGTTTGCACCATCATTCAGCAGCAAACAATGTAAAATTGACAGTATTGGGTGTGGTTTTTTGAAAGGTTGGGTGTGGTTCATATGAATCAACAGAAAGGCAGATTTGTTTTTTACATCAAATGACTCCGCAGATTTTGCCGCTACTCTGCAGATTTGCTGCAATGTTAAAACACTTTATTTATGCAGGAAAAAAATAAACAGATCACTTAGCAGCTTTCAAATAAATTTATTCTTATGATATAATAATTTAATTTTGAGGCTCTCATTGACATATAATAATTTTCCAAAAAATAGGTGAATTCGAGGATCACAATCCTCTGACTTATTTACATTATGTAATTGGAGCAAAAACCATAGAGATCGGTCATTCGACAATCTGCCACTCCCCCACCAATACAGCCGCTGACACAGCCTGTAATTCTCCCATACATCTACTCACACACACACTCATACATACCATTTACATACCCACTCAGTCACTCACACATCCACTCACTAACCCATAGAGACACTTGCACACCAAGTCATTCTCCTATAGTTTTACAGACACAGCCTATCATCCACCCACAGAGCCATTTACAAACCCATCCCTCACCAATACAACCACTTACACACCCACTCACTCACGCATACAGCTACTCATTCTCTCACTCACCCAGACTCATTCACATATCTATTCACTCACCAAATCAACCACTTACAGACACACTCACTCACCCATACCACTACTTAAACACCCACTTCTTCACACATGCAGTCACTCATACATCCACTCATAACCCATACACTCACTCACACACAAATGGACACATTCTGATAGCCATTCACCTAATATATGTGACAAATGTTATCACTTCTTTGTAGTATAGAAAGTATACTATTGTAACTTTTGTAGTACCTTGCTGTATATGCTTATCACTCATAAACATTTAGAAAACACTTTTACTCAATGGGTGATGTCATCAGTCAGGTCATCAGGGATGTCATTTGAGATGTCATCAGTGATGTCACTGACCATGTCATGAATGATGTTATATGTGAGGTCATACATAGTGCATTGAAGGTGCGTAAGTTATAGTTAACTCAGGTAACTACAGCTGGTGAATTTCACTGGTTTCGCACAGGTTAAATGTGACCCTAACTATAACGCACATCTAACCTTTGTCTTTCTCAGTAAATTTCTACGTTTAAAAAAAATTATATTTCCTAACTATATTATCCCTGTAACCTTTGGTTTATTCAGTGAATATATATATGAGTGAATGGATGTGTGAATGAGATTATGGGTGACTGAGATGTATGTGTATATATACACACACCCATATATTCACTAGGTAGTTATAGCTATGGTTACAACCTAATTTCTAAATAAAAAAGCTCTATTTACTTACCTGCATCTTTGCTGCCACTTGACAAATCTTCACAAAACTTTCAAAACAATTTGTCAGCCATAACAGCTGCTGTCTAGAAAGTTTTGGGGTGATCTGTCTGGGGAGCAAAAAAAAGGGGGGTCCCAAAACAATTTTTCCAGGTCAGTTTTCCCTAGGGATTTTGAACAGTGATAGAGTCCAAATCACTGGAAGGAATTACACCACATTTGGCAGAAAGATAGGACCTGGTCCAGAAGGGAATCCATTTTTTTGGAATAAATCGGTCCAGTAATTTTTGAGAAATTAAGGAGAAAAAATTGTTTACATAGGAACACGAAGAATTAGCAACCCCTCCTGGTCTCGTGTAGAGATCTGATTGGCTGTCAACACTTCAACCAGAAAGTGTTGGCAGCCATCTTGTGGCTTGGCAGCCGAGTCCCAGAATTTTTTTTTTTTTTTAAAGAAATAGGGCCAGGGTACAGTCACCCTGACTACTTAGATCTGGTGGTTGGGTCCAAGAGAGACCCCCCACTAGGGCAAAAAATTATTTGTTTTTTGTATTCTTGCCCAGATTTGCAGCAGACTCCCACACTTTGATTTTTAAGCCCCTGGGTGGGCCAAGTTCCAGGATCATTCTTTATAGCAGTGCGACGGGGCAACTCTCCCCCGGGCAGCCCTTGGACCCGCGACCTCCCAAGGACTTTGCTAATATTAAGTGCAGGGGCATCCAGGCCTTCCTACTGCCCCAGGACCACTACCTACATGGTTCTTTATGAAAGAAATAGGGAGGGCTGCCTGTCCCCCCAGCCTAAGGGAATGCCACTTCCCTGGGCTTTGCTAATATTAAGTGTAGGGGGCCTCCCTGTCCCACCTCCCACCACCCTGGGAATTACCCCTCCCCCGAGGAAAGAGTTAAAAACCTGTTTCAGAGCTCCTGTAGCCCCTGGGACCACCACCTCCCAGGGGCAGGGGGCTGCACAGTCCCCCTTAATGAGCGACTGATGGCCCTGGGGACCACCACCCCCAAGGGCCAGCTTCTGCTAGGTCCTGGGGTGCCCACCCCCAGGACATTGCTGTTTGCTGTGGCTTGGCTGCAGCTTTGAAGCTGCAGCCAAGCCACAGCAAACTCTCCAGTTTCCAACAGCGGGACCTGTCAAACAGGTCCCACTATCAGAAAGTGAACCTTTCATCTCTGTTGTATGCAGGGGAGAGAGATGAAAGGTTTGCTTCAGCAAGCACCGATCTGCTGTTAAAGCAGCTCCTTGCTTGCGGAAGCAATGGCACTGAATGGGTAGCCTTCAGGCTTCTCCCGTAGTGCCAGATTGCCCCTGTGAGTATATATATATCTACACCCACAAGCTCTGAAATGGACCACCCCATATGGAGAACTAATCAGAGCCCGGAGTAACTGCTCAGAGGATGAAGCAAATACGTCAAAGATTCATTGAGAGAGGCTATTCCCAAAGTGTAGTAGAGAATGCCATGGAGAGAGCTCAGTCACATAAAAGAGATGAATTACTGACTCCAAAACTATCTAAAATAAAAACTGAAGAATGAGGCCAAGCCTGTCACTGTATCATGAGTTTGATGCTTCAAGTAATTAGGTAAAACAAGTGTTACAACAATATTGGCAGGTCCTTACATTGGACACAACAATGAAGAAGATATTATCAAATTATCTCGTGATAACATATCAGAAAACTAGATCATTAGAACAATATTTGACAAGTAGCTTCATGGCAAGGTGTACTATGACAGACAGAGCAAATTGGGTGTAAAATCAACAAAAAGGTTTTTGGCGGTATCACAAATGTGAGGCATGTCAATATGCATGGAATATTAACTTTTTTAAATCACAAAATTGGAGAAGATGTAAGATTAATTATTGGATTAACTGTGACACCCCATATGTTGTTTACTTTCTGGAATGCAGATGTGGTAAACTATATGCAGGGAGTAACATCAATAAATTTAAACTTTGAATATTGCAACATTTTAGAGCAGCGCAAAATAAAGATATGGCATATGCAATTGCGAAACACATTTAGGTAAATCACGGTGAAGATATGTCAGGACTATTTTATTATGGTATCCAGCATAGTAACAAAAAAACAAGAGGAGGAGATAGTGAACGCTCTTTGAGGCAGTCGGAGATCCCATGGGGACTGAATTGTGATGCTGAGCTTCATGTATTCTTATAAGTGATGATCATGTGATATAGAGTAATATTACAATTGTTTCAGGCTCATTGGGGGAGGAATTCAGTGAATATAATTAATAATGATGATAACTAGGGCAGAGGAGTTGATCTTATATTTTAAAAATTACTTAGGCCCTCATTAAGACATTGGCGGTAATGACCGCCTACCGCCGTGGCGATGGCTACCAAAACACCTTTGCTGCGGCTACATACTGTCTGCCATGTAATGACCATATCCGGAATTCTGCCAGAGGGATGTCGGAATTCCGGCTACCATCATGGTGGCGGACGGCCGTAAGGTGGCGCTGCTGCCAGAAGCAGCTCTACACCAGTAGTCCGCCGCAGACCATATCACGACACATGATACCGCCTGTAATTAGATTGCCACGAAAACCATGGCGGTAGGCGGGATCATTATCCCATGGGTGATACTGAGATGGTCGCATGGCTGGAGACTGATGTCTCCAGCCCGGCAGCTGTAACCTCCCTGGCGGACAGAGTGGTACATTGACGGTTTGGCTTGAGCCAAACCGCCAATGTCATATTTTGGGGAAAGGTAACGCCAGCCTGTTGGCAGTACCTTTCTCCAAAATACCGCCGTCCGCCAGGGTCAGATGACCGCCATAATGAGTTCAAGAATTGATGGAAAAAGCATAGAACAATTTTTTATAATTGAAATTCTATGATTTTTAAATGTTGCTATACCTTTGAAAATCTGACTTTTTTTTATTATCATGATTTGGAACGTCAAAGAGGTCCACATGTATAAATAATACATAACAGTAAAATAACATAGTACAATTTCAGAAGAAATTAAAAATAAATCAGTCCTTGCCGTTGCATCTTCTAAATGATATAAAAGAAAAAAATAAACTCCACCCCTCCCATTCTTTACAATATGCTTCACACATTACAACACAGCATTCTATATGCAAAGAAAACATACCCTTGCAATAGTCAGACATATTACCTTCTCCAAACATAGCATAAATGTATCCTTCATTAGCTGGACAAAGTCAAGTGAAATGGATCTCCACCAAAGGAGATCAGTGATCAACTACCCACCCTCCCATCTTACGGCCAATCAACACATGTATACAGGACACAGTTATAGTCTCTTAGGCTGTTGGACTACCCCTTCTCCTTCATTACTTAAGCGGGTCCCCTACAATACACCTACAATTACCACAATGTGTCATTTCCACCATGGTCCACATGGTACTACCTGACCACAAGAAATCAATGTAACTTTAAAAAAGATTGAAAAAATGTAAAAGTCCTAATAAAGAACATTTCCTTAGGGGGATTATAAAAGGAGTCTAAAGCCTCCCCAACAGATCTAACATTTAGCCGCCGGTAGAGAAATTTCAACCATATTTTCCGCTGGGCGGCTAGGACTGGGCAGACAAAAAATTTAAGCTTGAAATTCTGCACCCCCCCATTAGCACAAGTCACAGGTGTTAGTGGCGCCATCCCATTTAAAGGTTAGTTCCCTAAGTGGAACTCAAGCTAATCTGATTAAGATAACGAGATACCTCACCCCATGGGGGAGATTCCGTGACAGGTAAGACTGAGCCACTTTAGGAGTCACTGACTTAATTACCATAGCAAAGCCTCTTTTAGAGAGGCACAACTTGTGATCCATTATAAAGCCCTTGGACCATGTCACCTCCTTCGAGGTCTTTTTGAGAATAATAAGCGGAATCGATCTAGCGGCTGGACAGCGTGAGCATAATTTCTGAAAAACCTTGATTTTCCTCTCAGACTGTTAAAGATTTCTTTAAAAGACAGGTTTCTCAGTGTAGATTCCTCTCTATGTGCTAGGCAATGAACTCTCCGGATCACCGCCACCATGCCCTGCACAAAGATATTCTTAATGACAAATTCAAGCCTTAGAGCTGCCATCAGGGCTAAGTTATTACAATAGGCTCAGGGTCTTAGGATCCGGCCTTCTATTTTATCGAGAAAGTCCCTATTAGTGATATCTATCTGGACATTCTATTGCATACAGGAGGATGGCTGGAATCTTTGCTTGATAAGCTGTCAATATATGAGAAGAATGGCGCTGACCAACTGCATTAAAGAAAGCCGCTAAGCCTTGTGCTTGAGAAAGAGCCTAGCTGATATTATTGCGAACATGATCTTGATCATTAAGAGCGGCTGAGTAGATTTTACTTACATCAAAAACTATATGCGGTTACGCTCTCTAGCTTGTGTTGTCCAAGGAACCAAGATTTTTTTTTTTTATTCTGTCTTTTTTCCCTGAGAAGCACACCACTTGAGACGCAGATGAATACATTTTCAAGTCATGCTGCATGGAATAGGAATTTAGAGCAGCAAAGTGTTGATTTAGATCCTTCGGAGTAAGATCAAACACAAACTATGTAATGCGCAAATAGTAGACAGGCGATGAATCAACCACCCACCATAGGCGCATAACATCAGCCTTCCATAGGGTGCTAGGGAGGTCATGAATGTATAAGGAGAATAGCAGTGGAGCAAATAGGCAATCCTGCTTCAGACCATTTTTTGTGGGAAATGTTGCTATACTTCTGTGAAAAATTATCAATCTGCACTTGGTAATAGGTACTTGTCACTTTTTGTTAATGTATTGATGAGCAGTATAATCGAAGTCCGGTGCATCTCAATAAGTATTATGATATCTGCTACTGCATAATGGGGAACAATGACAAGTTGCTATAGTACAAACCTGTTGTTCTGATGAAAATAATGACCAGGTGATCATTTAGGTACTTTTATAACAGGCAACTAGTCACTTTACAAAGCAAATTAGTCCCTAATCAGATTCATTAATGATATCTAGATCAACATAACAGTATTAAGAATCATGATTGTTTTGCATTTGAAAGTAAGCTTAGGACACTTTTTTTGGGTCAAAATACTTGTAGTGATATATCTATTTGACATATAAATGGTTTGAATGATTTTAAAGTATTATTATGAATTTAGAACTGGCTTATTTAAGTGGTGACATGTGTCCATTGACTAATAGAATAATATTATTAGTACAAATACACATATATTACAAATGAAAATATATATATGAAAACTTAAGGAACAGGATTATAGATGTGAAACTATGTCCCTCTGTATCTTCTCGTATTCCCTAATTAATTTAATCTTTCAAGTACTGTTAAGGGAATCATTTTCTCCTCTCATTGAACTTCTTTAACTCCAAGAAGTACTGATACTGAAATGTATGACTTTTGTTATTAACATGGATTTTTTTAAAGAAAAATGTATTATAATTATACAGAATGTATTGTGCTGATTTGGTGAAATGATAATGTAATTATGAAGAAAAATAGGTGTTGTTTTCCTAACAAACTTCTTTCAAAAAATTCTCTTTTTACCATCATCGCTTGTCTTTAAAAACATTGGCTGGTGAATGCTTTTGTTAGTACATTGATTAAAAAAAATCATTTTGCATTCAGAAAGGAACAAATGCACCCATGTGTATTTCCATTAAGAAAGAGGATGGGAAGGGTGGTGTGCCTCTTTTAAAACTGCACTTGCACTTTGTTTATTTTCATGGGCAGTTGAAGGGTACGGCTGAAACGCATCGCCATGATTCAGGAATGAAAAATTAATCGTGCACAAAAGTAAATAATATATGGAAATAAACAGAGTGTGGCGCCATCATCTGTGATCTCCCTGTGGCTTGTGAAGCGGTACTGCGCTGCATAGGAGATATTAAGGTGATTTGAATCTAATAAAAAAAAAAATATATATATTTTTTTTTTTCACTGAATAAACCAGGGACATTATGGCATTATAGTTAGGCTCCCATCTTAAAAGTATTAAATCAAAGAAATTCAATTGTTATAGTTGGATTTATCTCAAGTAACTCGTGCCCTAAGGTAACTATACTTTGTGCTCCCGCCATGGCCAGTTTTTTCATCGGAAAGTTTACTGCAAGTATCACATTGATATTATCAGTGATGTTATCAAGGATGTCATGAGTGCTGTAATTTGTGGGGTAATTAGCAGTGCATGGTGAGGGCATTAGTTACAGTTACTTTGAAGCTCACATTATAGTTTCTTGAGATAACTCTAACTATAACAGGTGAATTTCTTTGGTTTTTCTATGGTTAAAATGTGAGCCTAACTATAACGTCCCTGTAACCTTTGTTTTTTTCATTGAATTTCTATGGACTTTTAAAATTATATTTCCAAACTATAACAACCCTGTAACCTTTAGTTTTTTCAGTGAATGTCTATGTTTTTTTTTATGTATAATAATTTTCATAACTATATGTTAATCCAACCACGGCCATGCACAGCCTTTGTCCGTGTGCATTGGCGGTTGACAACACGGTCAGGTCTGTGGCCAACATCCTATAAGCACCCAATCTTGCACTGTGAACGGCCTTTGCCCGTGCGTAACAGGGGTTGCATGCAAGGCCTGGCCTGCAGCCAGTTCTTGTGACCAACCACCCAACCATACTCTGCACAGGATCCTTTTGCCATGCATGGTAGGAGTTGGCTGCAGCCTATGTTTCTTGGTATGAGAATAGGTGTAAGAGGGTGTATCTGGGGTGAGGTAGCTGTAAGGGTCTCTGGGTGTGATAGTGCATGCATCAGTGTCTTAGTGGGTGTATCAGTGTCTCAGGAGGTCTGCGAGTGGGTGCATGAGGGTGTGAGTGAGTCTGTGAGTTAGTGCATCAGTGTCTGAGTGGGTGTATGAGTGTGTCTGTGAGTGGGTGCATGAGGGTCAAATTGGGCAGTGAGTGGGTGCACAAGGGTCTGAGTGGGTCTGTGAGTAGGTGCATGAGTGTCTGAGTGGGTCTGTGAGTGGCTGTGTAAGGGTCTTAGTGGGTGTGTGAATGAGAGAAAGAGATTGAAAGAGAAAGAGATGGAAAGGGAAAGAGATAGAGTTTAGCTTTTTAAGCTTTGATGGATGATATATTCAGAATGAGATATTTCTAAACAAAATGAAAACAGAAATGTATTTGTCAATTAAAAAGAGCAAGGTCACCTTTCAGTAGGAGCCTTACACATTTGAATAAAAAATAAAAATAAAGGAGGGAAACAAACAGGGACACACCTGGATTCAAACCCTCAATGCTCAGTGTAAAGGTCTGTGATCTTCACACTTGAACAATTTCTTTTTTTTCATATTTTATAGCCCTTTATGGGCTATATGGGACTGTGGAGAGAGCCTCAATGCCTCCTCCATGGTCTATACTATGCCCTTTAAGGGCTATCTGGGGCCTCAAGGCCTCCTTGGCGGTCCTAGATGTTTTCTTTAAATCATTTTTGGCCCTTTACAGGCTATCTGGGACCACAGGGAAGCCTTAAGGCCTATCCCATGGTCCCTTTACTCCAGCAATCAGGCAGCTGCTTTAGGTAGCAGCACCGTGCTTGATGGAGCAAAGATTTAATCTCAGTTCCCTGCATGCATATCTGCATGCAGGGAACAGAAATAAAACTGCTCTTTTTGAGAGCGGGACCTGTTTGACATGACCTGACCCCCTTTACATATTATACTATTTGCCTAGGAGCTGTGGGGGAGGCCAGGACCCCCCCCCAATAAAAATATAACACTACACTCGGGACCTGGCCCACCCGGGGCTTATTTAAAAAGAAGTGCAGAAGCCAGTGCTTGGGTTTTTAAAAACATTTTAACGTATATTTGCGACCCCATCATGAATTCACAGTAAGCATTTAAAAAATATATATTTTAGCCCTTGGGGGAGGGGTCCCTATGGGACCCTAGCACCAGAGCTAAGGTGTCAGAGTTTTCATACCCTGTCCTCTTTCATATTTTGTATTCTCTTTTTTATGACTGCCAACACTTCCTTGTTGAAGTGTTGGCAGCCAATCAGATCACAGCAATAGATCGAGAGGGCTTGCAAATCCTTCCAGTCCCTACATATATATAAAAATTAGGATTTCGTTAAATTTCTCAAAAACTACGGAACGTATTTAAACCAAATAACAAAAGGGACTCTTTCTGGACCAAGAGCTCCCTTTCTGCCATATTTGGTGTAATTACATCCAGTGGTTTTGGCGCTATCACTGTTCAGTTTTTCCTATGGGAATTAACATTGGAAGCGGTCCAAATTTCACCCCCTTTATCTCAGCCCCCGCTTGACAAATAACCCCCTAACTTTCCAGGCAGCAGCTCATGAAGATTTGTCAAGGGCACCAAAGATATATATATAAATCTATATATATATATAAACTGCAAAAGTGCTCACAACTGGGCTCCTAAAGGCCCAAGAGGGGTGGTGCGTCAGAACCGCCAGAGCACTCCAGTTAATAATATAAAAAATTGCAAAAACTTCCACAGTAAGACGCACACTCAGGAATTCACAAAAATAAATAGTGTTTATTAACTCAACGCGTTTCGGCTGTCAAGCAGCCTTGATCACGTGTATAGTTCTACCAATGTACACCTAGTTTAAATATCCACCGGATTCAAACATAGAAACAGGACTGCATATTATATTGACTTTCAAAAATAGGAATAGATCCTTAGGAAATAAATAGCTAAAGCTCATTAAATATAAATAAATAAGTTAATACTTCTCCATATATAAAAAGAGCATTTATCTCATGGATGACAAATTGATGGATTATAATATCACAGAAACATGGTTATACTTAATGATAATACTTAGCTGACTATATATCAATACAAATATAAATATACATACACATAGATATAGATCTCAATACGGCTCATATATTTTCACTATAAAAATTATATATTGTTTTTATCAAATATAAAATAATTTTTTCATACAAAGATATATAAATAGAGACCAATATTTAAATAGAGACCAATATTTAAATTTCATTTCTCCAGCTTAAGGCATAGTATATATATTCTTTAAATCCATATTCAAATTACCAAAAGTATCACTATATTTCTCTTCATGAAACAACTAAAAACCATATTCTATTCCGGATCATCATACAACATCACACCCAGCACTGTTTCTAAGTATCCAGTACCCTTGACACCCCGTGAATAAACAGGCAATAATGCAATCCGGAATCAGGAATCCATCCGGACTCCTCCATTCTGAAAAAACATGAATAAAATAAATATATTAAAATTATAGTCAGGTATAATAGAAAAACCACTACTCAATACAGTATAACAATAATACCAGATATGCAATGAACTATAGTCCCCTACCTCATACTCAATTCCTCAGATTAATCATCAAAATAAGTGGGTATTAAGCTCCTCACTAATATTCAATCCTCCCGGTGTCTTAGTTTCTTAATCCACTATTTATTTGGATTCGTTTATACGTAAAGTCAACTCTCTATTACCTCCTCTATGATGCAATGGTACATGCTCAATGCCAAAATAAGATAATAAGGTAACATCAGAATTATGAAAATCCTGTAAATGTCTAGCTACAGGATAGTGGGGATCTTTTGATGTAACAGCCTGCATGTGTTCAAGGATACGTTTTTTTACTGCATGTTTTGTACTTCCCACGTACCAAAGATGACAAGGACATTCCAGTACATAAATGGTAAATGGAGTACTACATGTTAAAAACTGCTTGATTTGTCTATTCATCTCTGTTTTTTTTATAGCGTACTCATTTCTTGCCACACTGTTTTGACAGGCTTTACAGTGACCGCAGGGAAAGAATCCTTGCAGATTATGCTCCTTGAGATGGGAAATAGGAGAGATATCATTTGATCTCAACATGATCACGCCCTCTTCTATAAGTAATCAAGGGCCATCTCTGAATCTCCTTACCAATGATAGGATCATTCTTCAAGATATTCCAATGTTTTGAAATAATCTTTTTAATCTGTGTGGTATCCTCATTATAGGTTAAGATCACTCTGGTATCTTCATTATTCTCATTTTGCATTTTAGCCGTATTATCAAAAAGGGTCTGAATTCTTTCAACCTTTCTAATTTTTTCTGTAGCTTTTTTGATTACCCAATCAGGGTAACCCTTTTGTTTGAACCTTCCAACCATATCTTCCTGTTCTCGTTCAAATGCCTCATCTGTGTTACTTATTCTTTTGGCCCTCAATAGTTCCCCATACGGGATACTCCATTTGAGTTTATCGGGATGTCCACTAGTAGCATGCAGTAAGCTATGTCCAGCTGTAACTTTTCGAAAGAGTTCAGTATGAATCATCTTATCTTTAATCTTGATTTTAGTATCCAAAAATTCGATAGACGAATGGCTAATATTATATGTTAATCTGATATTATAATCATTTTCAATAAACTGTATAGCCGCCTTCTCGGATCCTTTCCAGATTATGAACAAGTCATCAATATATCTGAGCCACAATGTGGCCTGATTAATTTCAGGATATTTATCTTCATCTTTGAAAATTTCTTCTTCCCATAGGCCCAAAAACAGACAAGCAAAACTGGGAGCAAAGCAAGTTCTCATTGCGGTCCCAAGAACTTGTTTATACAACTCACCGTCAAATAAAAAGATGTTATTGGTCAAGCAATACGTTATCATTTCAATGATCATATCTGTGTGTGCTAAATATCTTAGGGATCTAGTGTGTAAAAAATGTCTACATGCTTGTATGCCCTTCTCATGATCAATGATGGTATATAAAGAATTCACATCTAGGGATATGAGTAAAAAATCCTCTTCCCAAAAAATGCCCTCCAATTTGCCTAAAAAATCCTTAGTATCTTGAACATAAGAGAGTAGACTCATGACAAAATCTCTCAAGAAAAAGTCCACATATTTAGACACATTTTCCAAAGCATTGCCACATGAGGATACTATTGGTCTCCCCGGAGGGTTAACTCCGTCCTTATGGATTTTAGGGAGAATATAAAATATAGGTAACTTAGGAAAATCCTTTTTCAGGAAACAGTATTCTTCCCATAATAGCAGGCCCTTGTCCATCCACTCCTCTAGTAGGTGCCATATTCCTGTAATACTGTTAGCATATACATCTTTGGTCACAACTTTATAGAATTGTGTATCACTCAGTTGTCGCATAACCTCATAAATGTATCTTTGTCTCTTCCAAAGTACTATATTACCTCCCTTATCTGCTGGACAGATAATAGTGTTGCTGTCTTCCGCTTATAATCTAATGGTTTTACTCTGATTAAATGTCATATTGTTGTTACATCTAGGTCTGAACCATGTTCGATGTCGAAAATGTGTCAGACCTTGGACTGTCATATCGTAAAAGGTGTCAATATTGTCATGATTCATATTTGGAAAAAATGTCGATTTAGGTTTAAAACCAGACGGAACTGCTCGGTCATATACCACACCCAACTCATCTAAAGTCTGATATAGATTCTTCTCATTGATCTGTACAGTATGATCCTGTTCTAACTCATGAAGGGTTAACAAGGTATCAACATCGCTAATAGCTAAAACAGGTTTGTCACAGTCATTACTCTTAGATGTTCCAAACTGTTACCAATATTCCCTTTCAATTTAAACCATTTTTTAGTTTCAATTTTCTAATAAACCTAAACAGGTCAATGCGAGTTTCAGCATAATTAAATCGTGTAGTGGGGCAAAAGGAGAGGCCTAAACTTAATGTTCTTTTATCATCCTCAGTTAAATGGTGGTCTGATAAATTAATAACCGTCTTATTCACCGTTTCCGTATCCATCATATCAATACACTGGAGCCGCTTGTTGTTTTTGCCACTTGCTCCAAATTTTGGTCTCTTCTTAATGCGGTTTCTAATTCTCTCTCTCCTCTTCAGACTCCGGCTCGTCTTCCTCGTCGTCCTGTTGGTCTGCGCCTGTAATTCTGTCCCTCTCCTTTCTGTTTGTATGATACTTGCCTGCCACGTCGCAGCAGGTGATATTCGTCTAAAAGAAAAGCCGGCTTGTTGGTGATTTCAACACTAGAAACTTCACTATCGGTTGAACTTAGAGAATCAATCTCTCGTGCACTTTCAAGTTCACTTTCAGAGGTTGAGGGCTGAACCACAGGCGTGGAAACATTAGGGCCGGGTTTGTACAGATGGTCATTTTTCCTGTTAAATGTTAGAATCCTTCCGCTTTCATAGTCTCCTATATATCTATGAAGTTTTTGTTGTTTTTTGATTTTTATATCTTCTTCATATTTCTTCAACTTTACCTTCATAATTTCAAGGAAACGGGAAATAATATATTTTTATTTTTCAGGCCTAATAGCAAAATCCTCTTTTATTTTCTTAATATGTATTAACAGGATCTCTCGGTCACGCCAGGCATATTTTACCAAAATTTCAAGCATGTGTTTATAACTTGTTGCCGAATTGTCCACCCATTCTTTTAACATTTCAGGATTTGGAGACTCATAAACCAGTATGATGAAAATTCTCCATCCTCTTGGGACCATATCTTGATCAATATAATTCTGTAAAGACGTGGCTTCCCACCATTTTGACATTTCTTGTTTGCACAGTTTTTCTAGCTTATATAATAATGTGTTCAAATCATTATTGCAACCCATATCATTCCCTAGCGATTTTCCTCTCATAGCAGTTTGAGCAAATAATGCCTGGGCAGCCATTTTTCTCTCATTGTCGATGTCATCATCCATATTGTTGACTTATTTACAAATCCAAATATAAAGAAAAGAACTATACCACTCAAAAGCAAATTGTATTCAATATCAACTGTGAAAACCCCTAGGTAAAATACCAGTTCCCCTTGCCGAAACCAGACAAGCAAAAAATGTAATATCTTTTGCACTCCTAGAAATCCTACTATATCTTTTTACAAAGAGACACGTTTATATAGTTCGAAATCCTTGAAATCAAGGCAATTCTCAAGAACTGACTGTGCAGAAACTTGACGCTGGATCCAGATGACAACGCGTACAAATTGTACCATTCACAGCTTGTTATTGTCGTATTGCACTCGCGTTGTTATGCTGCTTAATATCAAAACCGCAAATTTGAGAGTGCACGGTAAACTAAAACACCACTGCGTACACGGTGATCCCTCAGGGGCAGCCCTTCAACAGCCATCACCTCTCAAGATTCCGCCCGATCCCAGGCAAAAACCAGGTTCAGGAGAGATAATAAATGTTCAAATGTGTAAATATGTTGACTTTTTCTTGGGAGATTTTGGCATAAGTCTAGCCTCTTATGTTCAAGATACTAAGGACTTTTTAAGCAAATTGGAGGGCATTATTTGGGAAGAGGATTTTTGATTCATATCCCTAGATGTGAATTCTTTATATACCATCATTGATCATGAGAAGGGCATACAAGCATGTAGACATTTTTTACACACTAGATCCCTAAGATATTTAGCACACACAGATATGATCATTGAAATGATAACGTATTGCTTGACCAATAACATCTTTTTATTTGACGGTGAGTTGTATAAACAAGTTCTTGGGACCGCAATGGGAACTTGCTTTGCTCCCAGTTTTGCTTGTCTGTTTTTGGGCCTATGGGAAGAAGACATTTTCAAAGATGAAGATAAATATCCTGAAATTTATCAGGCCACATTGTGGCTCAGATATATTGATGACTTGTTCACAATCTGGAAAGGATCCGAGAAGGAGGCTATACAGTTTATTAAGAAACTTAATGAAAATGATTATAATATCAGATTAACATATAATATTAGCCATTCGTCTATCGAATTTTTGGATACTAAAATCAAGATTAAAGATAAGATGATTCATACTGAACTCTTTTGAAAAGTTACAGCTGGAAATAGCTTACTGCATGCTACTAGTGGACATCCTGATAAACTCAAATGGAGTATCCTGTATGGTGAACTATTGAGGGCCAAAAGAATAAGTAACACAGATGAGGTATTTGAACGAGAACAGGAAGATATGGTTAGAAGGCTCAAACAAAGGGGTTACCCTGAGTGGGTAATCAAAAAAGCTACAGAAAAAATTTGAAAGGTTGAAAGAATTCAGACCCTTTTTGATAATACGGCTAAAATGGAAAATGAGAATAATGAAGATACCAGATTGATCTTAACCTATAATGAGGATACCACACAGATTAAAAAGATTATTTCAAAACATTGGAATATCTTGAAGAATGATCCTATTATTGGTAAGGAGATTCAGAGATGGCCATTGATTACTTATAGAAGAGGGTGTAATCTCCATGATGTGTTGAGATCAAATGATATTTCTCCTATTTCCCATTTTAAGGAGCATAATCTGCAAGGATTCTTTCCCTGTGGTCACTGTAAAGCCTGTCGAAACAGTGTGGCAAGAAATGAGTACTCTATAAAGAAAACAGGGCCGAATAGACAAATCAAGCAGTTTTTAACATGTAGTACTCCATTTACCATTTACGTACTGGAATGTCCTTGTCATCTTTGGTAAGTGGGAAGTACAAAACATGCAGTAAAAAAACGTATCCTTGAACAAATGCAGGCTGTTACATCAAAAGATCCCCACTATCCTGTAGCTAGACATTTCCAGGATTTTCATAATTCTGATGTTACCTTATTATCTTATTTTGGCATTGAACATGTACCATTGCATCATAGAGGAGGTAATAGAGAGTTGACTTTACGTATAAAAGAATCCAAATATATAGTGGACTTAGAAACTAAAACACTGAGAGGATTGAATATTAGTGAGGAGTTTAATATCCACTTATTTTGATGATTAATCTGAGGAATTGAGTATGAGATAGGGGACTATAGTTCATTGCATATCTGGTATTATAGTTATACTGTATTGACTTGTGGTTTTTCTATTATACCTGACTATAATTTTAATATATTTATTTTATTCATGTTTTTTCAGAATGGAGGAGTCCGGATAGATTCCTGATTGCATTATTGCCTGTTTATTCACGGGGTGTCAAGGGTACTGGGTACTTAGAAACAGTGCTGGGTGTGATGTTGTATGATGATCCGGAATAGAATATGGTTTTTAGTTGTTTCATAAAGAGAAATATAGTGATACTTTTGGTAATTTGAATACGGATTTAAAGAATATATATACTATGTGAATTTTAATGCCTTAAGCAGGAGAAATTAAATTGAAATATTGGTTTCTATTTAAATATTGGTCTCTATTTATATATCTTTGTATAAAAAAAATCTTTTATATTTGATAAAAAGAATATATAATTTTTATAGTGAAAATATATGAGCCGTATTGAGATCTATATCTATGTGTATGTATATTTATATTTGTATTGATATATAGTCAGTTAAGTATTATCATTATGTTTAACTATGTTTCTGTGATCTTATAATCCATCAATTTGTCATCCATGAGATAAATGCTCTTTTTATATATGGAGAAGTATTAACTTATTTATTTATATTTAAAGAGCTTTAGTTATTTATTTCCTCTGGATCTATTCCCATTTTTGAAAGTCAATATAATATGCAGTCCTTTTTCTATGTTTGTATCCGGTGGGTATTTAAACTAGGTGTACATTTGTAGAACTATACACGTGATCAAGGCTGCTTGACAGCCGAAACGCGTTGTGTTAATAAACACTATTTATTTTTGTGAATTCCTGAGTGTGCGTCTTACTGTGGAAGTTTTTGCAATTTTATATATATATATATATAAATATCTATATATATATAGAGAGAGAGAGAGAGAGATATATAGAGAGATATATATAAAACACTTCAAGTTTTACTATGCATATGCCTTCATCAATCATGCCTTTACAACAAAATTTTCATTGCAAAGGGATGTGTGTTAAAGGCATATTTGTGGTAAAAAAAATTGTTGTAAATGAATGCGTGGTAAAGACGTTTGTTGTAGTGTCAATGAGGTAAAGGCATGTGTGGTAATGGCATGCATGATTCTGTCATTCAAACATCAAGGGAACAGTTACCTGTGTTGTAGTAAGCAAGGAAAGTGAACTTGACATCTTGTAGGAGAGAACAGAGGGTGGAGGGTTCTCTCCTGTGAGAAAGTTTAGAAAGAATTGGGCTCTAATTGTGCATTCTGGCACTTGATTTTCGCATAAATGTGCTTAAAAGCCCTGGGCTTTGAAATACCACTGATTAAATATTCTAGTTCTTTTCTGTTGTGCCAAACTATTGAAACCTGACAGTCCCCCTAGATCAATTAATTATTTTTTTAAGATATATGGGTGCCTGTAATGTCAAAAATGACCTCTATTGCTAGGGCCAGCATTTTGCCATGGGTGTGCATTTTGTACAAACAGTATGTACAATATGCCTGATCTTGCTTATACTGCTGTCAGTGTCATATGGGGCACACCATTTTTCCATGGTGCTTCTATAAGCCAAGAAGCATGCTAGGTCCAACAGCAAATTGGGAAGCATAACACCACTTTCTCAATCATGCTCACTTATGTTCCCTTATACTCATTCTCTTTCATTCATTAGCAGTCACTTGCACTCACTCATTTCCACTCAGTCTCTTGCACTCACTCTTACCCTGATTCAGCCATTAACACTCTCTCATTCAATCTCACTCTGACCCATGAATTCTTACTCATTCGCTTTCAAACACACACATGACCCCAAATGCAAACATACATGTTCACACATACACATTCTCTCACACAAACTCACTCTCACCCACCTGCAGGTGCACAAAGTACTTTTAAAGCCATTTAGGGGCATATTTATACTCTGCCTGCGCCAAATTTGCGTTAAAAATGTTGACGAAAATTCAGCGCAAATCCTACACCGTATTTATACTTTGACGCCTGACCTTGAAAACGCCAATATTCCACAGTGTGCATAATTTTCTGGATGCGTGAAACCGCCTTGCATTAATGACATGCAAGGTAGGAATTCCCGTCCAAAAAATTACTTAAACACCATGCGCCATATTTATCCTACCGCACAAAAATCCTGCACAGCCGAGAGGCAGAGTCTGAAAAAGATGCACAGCCCGATTTGCGTAAAAAAATAATGCCTGGGTCAGGGCCGGCGTTAAAATGGGGCAAACACACCAGTACTTAAGGAAAACACACAGAAGCAACAGCAGAGCTCCAAAAGGAAGAAATGGAGGTGCTATTCATTCAGCATGCACGAAGACGCAGAGCACAGGACCAACACCAGCAGCTTCCACCACACCAGCAGGGAATCCAAAGGCAAGGCAGAAGGCAGGAGAGAATATTCAGGACCAGGAAAATCCTTCTGGGACTCAGGCAACAAGACATCATCCAGAGGTACAGACTAAACTGGCAAGCCATTCAGCAGCTGCTGCGCAACATTGAGCCATAGTTGGCACCCAGCTTGCAGACACCCCACATAATTCCACCAGGAACCAAGCTGCTAGCTGTCCTCCACATATTGGCAAGTGGCTTGTTTCAAACCACTAGAGCCCTGGTTGCCGGGATCTCACAGCCCTCATTCTCTGCCTTCCTACCCAAGGTATTGGATGCCATCATCTCCCTCACACCCCGCCACATCAGCTTCACACAGCAGAAGCAGCAGGAGACCAAACAGGGCGTCTACCAAAGCAACGGCTTCTCCCACATGCTTAGTGCCATTTAATGCACACATGTATGGATTTTGCCACCTCCTGCAACTGAGCATCTATACTGCAACAGGAAGCACACAAACTCCATCGATGTGCAGGCCATTGTCAATCACCGGGGTTTGATCACCAACATTGTGGCAAAGTATCCTGGGAGTGTACATGATTCATTCATCTTCCACCACTGCACCATCAATCAGCACTTCCAGGATGGATGATATGGCAATGGCCTACTTGTTGGTAAGTACAGAAACCTACTTTTATACACACAGCACAGCAACCCTGTAGGACACACAACACATACACCACTACATTGACACGTGGCCAGGAAGACACTGTGGTTGTGACACTGCTAGGCATGTTTGATATCCGACCCAATGGGATACACACCTAGGGACAAATGGCAGATACAAATAACAACTGATGCTAGGTCCCAGACACAAGGGAACAATTTAAAACCACACAGTGACAATGACATGGCCTTAACTGCCAGTACAACTTAGAAGATTAATCTTACAATATCACATCAATAACACTCAATCACACAGCTTCCAAACAATATGTACAGTGTAAGGGGTATGCAATGTGTTTTGCTGCAGGCATAATACCATGACACACAAAGCATGAGGATGATGACTCTAATGAATGGAACATGGAATCATTGAGGTTGTACCAATATCTCACATCACTCCTGGTCTGACATTGCCCACTACCAATAAGCAAGTGGACTGTGCTAAGAACACATATTGATGTGACAATATTGCAAAGTGCACATTCCTACACATACGGTTTGAGACAATTACACATATACACAACAGATGTACAGACATATGGACCTTCTGACACTTAAACCATCAACCGCACAACCAAGTTAGCCAGCTGAACTGGACCAGGTTCAGTAGTGCAGGTACACGTTTGAACATGAGTCAACTCTGTAAGTGCAGATAAATAGGTCTGCAGAGAACTTGTCACACATGGGATATTTGTGCATTGTCAATTGTCAAAACGTCAGTGCTGCCAACATATGGAGATGTGCTGTACAATGTCACCTAGCCAAACCAAAGGGCCTCACTGATGTTTAACAAATTCTATTGCATATGTTAATTTGGATGGAATGTCCAGGCCATATAGATACAACTGTGTTATCCCCACTGTGGGATTGATTCTGTGTATGGAAGTATGATGTCACCCACAGTTAAGACACATGGACACCTCTTTCACATGACATAATGCAAGGGAGTACACAATGTACTGCAACTCTACAAAAATACCGCTGACATCCAGTCAATCAGCCAAACACCAGTTCAGATAATGAAACAACCCAATGCCGATGGTACATTCTAGAAGCCTAGGATTCCACACAATAACATAAACACCGATGAGTCACAGACAACACAAGAGAACAGCTGCCATGCAAAGTGATAATCATGACGCAAGCAACATCAACATTTTCTCACTCATTTTCTCTTTCAGCTGATCAGGGGTATGGGATCCAGCCATGGATCATGACCCCATTTGCAAACCCAAGCACAGCATCAGAGCGTGCCTATAATGATGCACATTGGAGAACACGCATCATAGTCGAGAGGACCTTTGGCATCCTGAAGTCAAGATTCAGGTGCCCCGACATCACCGGAGGCAGCCTCCTATACTCACCAGAAGTGGTCTGCAAGATTATTTTGACCTGTGCCACCCTGCACAACATTTGTGTAAGGAGAAATATTCCCCTCTATGAACCAGACCCACAAATGCCTGAAGAGGAGGAAGAGGAGGATGTGGTCCATCAACATGAGGGGGACCATCCAAACACTGCAACAGGATTGCGTCGGAGACAACACATTGTACAAAACGTCTTTTAACTATAGTCACCGTCACCACTGTCTTATCATATGTCATTAAACACCTATTCTAATTACTATATCATGGTCTGGGTAACTATTTATGCATCACATTATCCCTAGGATTCATAATCAGAGTTGAGCCTCATGGCGCATTGCAGATATACAGATTAGGATACTGAAAAATCCACTTCACATTTGATGGGTATGAATGTACACCCAACTTCACACACACTGTAAATGACATATATCCTGTCCATTTCACATTTGAAGGTCAATATCAGAGGATCACAGCTATGGCACACATACATGTTGGAAATGGAGTATTTGTACCCAGATAATCCTTCATCTACACACACCCAGACTCACATTCTGACTCCAATGTGCTTCCTTCTTCAGTATGGCATGCCATAGTCATAGTTCATCTGTCAGCATGGACTTCTGGTCAGATAATGCACTGCCTGGTAGCCTGTAGGACCTGTAATCACCTGTCCATTGCTTCACATGTGAAAGGTACTGTTGGCCCTTTGAACTTGATTTTCACCTACAGGACTTGTGAGAGACTGAAGCTTCAGACACCTGTGAGCACTTTCATGCAGACCAGCCATTTGAACCTGCACTCCCCTTGCTGCTGCCTGGAACGGCTTAGAAGCTTAAATTATATGTATATCCCTGTTATGCATAGCCGTATAAATCACTTGTGTAACACAGGCTTTGGGTGATTGTGTAACGTTGCAGCACACAAGACAAATGTGGCTACTTTTGTCTCATAGTTGCTTTCCATGCCCTCACTTTCCTCCTGGGGTATTGTGTCTGGTAGGTCTACAATGAATACTCAAATACAGTGCATAGCATAATCAGTTTACTTATCGTATCATGGGGTGGGACATGTCTTCAAATAGCCTAATCATGGCCCATCCCTTGTCTGGGTTTCATGTATGCATGAGTGACAAATAGTGACAGTGTACCATGGCTGTATGCGTGGATTGGGTATGGTGCCTCCAGCACAACAAACAATGTTTGCTAATGTACAGAAAATGTCAAAACATGTTTGTGTCTTGACGGTCCACACACTGATTCACATCGGCCCCAACCTATTGGTGGGGCTTGTGTGGTGAATAGCTGTGAGATTAATCAGCACAGAGGTACTAATGTTTCCGGTTGCAGTGGGAACTTTAGAGGCCACCCTGTGTACAAATGTTGTGAGGAAACCTGCCGGTTTAAAATTATTGATTCATCAACTTTATGAGCACACCAAGGTTGCCCTGTTGTCAGTCTCATAAAATGTCTGCAGTGTCATAGCTGGACTACCCCCATGTGTGTTCTCAATTCCTCTTTGGCTTTTGTTCAATTCTGCTGTGAAGAATACTTTGTTAATGCAGGGAATGGCTACACAAACTCATGACTAGACCTGCGCGTAACTGTGAAAACATGGACCCCAATAATGACACAGGGTATACATGGCCACACACTTGAACTGGATACCTTTGTGCAATTAACCACTGGAAATATGTGAGCACATGCTGCTTGGTCCGCTGGTCCTCCACTGCCACAAGAGAAACACAGATCATTAATATGAGTCAAACTGTGGATTGGCATTACATTTTTGGATTGGTTTTGGGGCTCTGTGTCACAAACACTGTACCTACATAGCATTTTCATATGCCTGACTCATGGGTAGTATCCATACAAGTGACCAGGAAGTGGTATGCAGCATTCCAGTACATGAGATGGCTTAGTCTTGGACCATTGCCATAATCAACTGTCCTCTATCTATCCTGTGCATGGTTTGTCATGGGAGATGCTTTTGTCCCAAAATTCAGGGAAGTTCACACAGCATTTGTTGCTACGTGTATGACAAACACATTTCCTGACTCATTTCCACACTGAATAGCATCTGATGGTAATCCACATTTACAACACATGCATACAAGCACATTTATGAAAACACATCTTGTGATGTTCACACAGAGGGCCCACTAAAATTGAAATAGCCAATTCACAGACATTGACTCACAGTCAATGAGTTACTGTATTAAGTTGCTAGCCTTGCTATCCTCTATTGACGCACAACCTGCTCAAACTGGGTAATACCAATTTGTATTCCAAAAGTTTGGGTATCTATTGCATTAGTGAAGAGTGCAAATCCGGTACAACAACAAGAGGATCATGGTCCACAGTAGTGTGATCTGCCGCATGTGCCCAAACACTGGAATGCACAATGTAGGTGCAAACAGCCTATCTCTGTATAGTTACAGCTGTCATGCTGTAATACTGTGCCTGGAGTGGTAAATGGCTTTTGTCATTTTACAGCTCGGCGAGGATGACACTATGTCAATCCTATGCTTAAAGATTTTGCTGTACAAATGGCAAAAGACTTTCTCACTATCTAGCTCGGCGAGGATAGCACTGTGCTGATCTTATGCTTAAAAACTTTGCTAGATAAGCAGACATTTGAGGTAAGCAAATCTAGAGTGTCGCAGGTGTTGTAGGGTGCTCCTTACTAGAGCAGCTCTCCACCTAAATTGGGAACTTCCCAGAGTTCTCCTTTGTTTTTTACAGCTGTCATGTACTATAAAAATGTGAGAAATTATCCAAACTCAGTAAAAAACATAAATTTTGATGCACATGCATCAAAAAAGACACAGATGTGCACAAAATGTCACATATGCGTAGAAAAATTACGCTCACAGCCATGATACATCCATTGGCCCGAGCGGTAATTCCCACACTGTACCTCATGAAATTGGTTACCAATGCAAAATATTTGGAACTATGGATGCCGGATAATTTTTAAGCATGTGCGTAAAAAAAACATGATGCACAGACTGTAAGCGTCATAATACTTGGACGCATCATAATAAAAATGCACTGCATTTGAGGCAGGAAGTGATGTAATAGTATATCCTGTTTACAGAATTGGTACAGTGGGTGTACTTTCACTTTCACTTTGCAATCTGTGATTTTTCTAGACTGTGTGGCTGTGTTTTGACTTGTCTCTCTGTGAATATTGTGAATTTGTCTCCTGTGTGCTCTTTATATTGTCTTTTGGTGTTTTGTAAGTGTCTGTGGTATCTTGTGTAAGTGTATTTTTGTCATTTTTGGTGTCTAATTTTGTCTTGGTACTGTTGGGAGTCTGTTGTGGGTATTGTTTTTTTGGGGATAGTTGGGCTATTTTAGGATTACTTTTATTTCATTTTTCTCCCTCCTTTCCCTATATTATCCTCTGTACCCCTTAATTTTCTTATTATTTCAGTCATGTTGGGTAGGCCATGTCTGGGGAGAATGGGTGAGGAGGAGCTGGAGGGATTCATTTGGCTGGTGTGCCACTGCCTGCCCTTGATGATCCAAGCAGGTGGCAGGGTGATACAGGGGTATCACACAGAGGCGAGGAGGCTCCGGTAGTCGAAGGTCTTGTACCATCTGTGACGCGTCTACAGCACACCGCGCAACGACCACCAACTAAAGCACCGCTGGGCTGACCTTGTTGCCAGAGAGCAAGACCTGCTGGACCACCTGGGAATTGTGATTGATGGCCCTTTCGGTGAGTACAATTCAGACTAATGTGCACATTTAAATGCTCTATAGTGACAGTAGCAGATTTGTTGATATGCTGCAGGCAATGTTTTTGGACATGTAGAATGCAAGATAAACATGCAGTGGCCCTGAGTTATACAGTAATTGCTACAAATTACCGTCATTTGTTGACGCAACAGCTGCACCAAGTTACAAAACACAACTGGAGCTTGTAAATTAGTGCTTCCTTCACATCAATAGATTATGCAAAAGCGGCTCTAACATATGTTTTAGCCATGGACTGTGAGTGTACCAGGAAAGAGATGTTTTTCACCTGATAATTCCAAGTATTAATGTGTTCCCCAATTATTTGAATACATGTCTTAACTGTATTCTGGCCCAAACGTACCAATTTCTTTCTAACCTCAGGTAATATCTTAGGCTGATAGTTTGACTTTGTTGTGCCGCAATTAAATTAGGAATGGATGCCAAAGTAATGCACACAGGTTCATATCTAAATGTTTGGTGCTACTTTCCATAGTTGTAGCATATAAAATGAAGCAAATTATACAAATTGAGGAATAACAACTATCCATGGCCCTCTGTTCATTGTACCTGTGTGTTTTAAAGTGGTCTTGGGCACAATAGCTGGAACAGAGCTAATGCATTTCCCATCTGTGTTACTCTATAGCCATGCACTTCTCATAAGTTATGGGATCATCATGGGGTACCTGCCGTTGGGGAATGCATGGTCACAATGTATTACGTGCATGATGTCGTGCAAGGGACCCCTGACCAATTCCATCATACAAATAAAGTTCCCCAATACTTTGCTAGTTTTGTTTGGTACACCCCTGCTGATCTATTGCAGCATATGTACAATAACTAACTTCCCAGTATGGAGGCTATCACAGACATGGGTGTATGCTAAGATCAGAATACCAGCATTCCTGTGACTGCTGCCATTCCGAAGGTACATACTAATTGAAACCTACATCATCATGATTGACACAGTGGCACATTTGCTAAACCATGTGTTAATAATGTGACAGTGTCAGTATGCTGTATACCTGTTGATCTCCAAACTTGGCAAATGCAAGATGACGAATGTGGCTAACTATGATTTCCAAAACCCATTATGGGTGCACAGGGCAATGAGTGACACATTTCAGGTGCAAAGACTACACCTGTGCCCATGCAGTCTGTCATGGATGACCACAATATACACTGTCAGCATATATCTCATTGTTGTATTAAAATATTAAACATGGCCAATCCATGTCTTGCCTCAAATTGTCACCAAGTAACGCGCAGGATCCCTGCCCTTATGGTGTCATAGGGGGCATTTGTGGCTCAGGGTACATTGTTAATGTAGCATATGTAACCTACACACAACACATGCCCTACCTGTAAGGGACCATAGAAAGCATGATAAATCATGACCTTAAATCAACCCACGGGAGCGTCACACAGTAAATGATTGTACCTTGATGCACAAGCCACAATACCTGAGTGACTGGTACTGCAGTGCTCCAGGAATGTGGCTTTGCATGTCTCTCATTACTACAAATGATGAGAGGAGTACACTCCATTAATGAGTCTGCAACCAACTGATGGAGCATGTTTGTCACCACATGATAGTTAGGGCCACTACATGTGTGCAGATATCTGTGTATCACTCACTTGAGTGACACGGTCTATACATGTTTTCAGTGGTATGTATGTTGGAGTATCATCATGCCTGAGAGGCTGGACTTTCAGATAGAATGTTACACACAGTATTTGAAAGTGTTGTACAGTGCACAGACATTGAGCACATTTCACCCTTCCATACTTTACAGGTGGACCTGCCCCTTACACAATCGGAGAAGTGGCTTGATTTGCAGACCCAGACATATCTAGTAAGTGTTGATATTTCAGTTCTGTGTTGTGTTTGCAGCTGTTGTGGAATTGACTCCTGTGTGTTGGACAAGGTATGATGTGCTGGCACATGATCTGATATGTAACTTGACTGGAGTTTCACTTTTTTCCATCTTTGAGTTGGACAATCAGTAGGGTATAGTCATATTTTTGGATTATAGTGCAGCCCTGTAGGCATGGCCATGTGAAGAGAGTGACATTTGTATTTGACATTTTTATAAAGAAAAATTAGCAGAGGGCCATATTCATGATTTAGTCATCAAGTCAGACCCGGAATCTCACAGAATAGGGATGTCAAAGCCTTACACACAGACTTAAGCCTCCCTGTTCACTAATTAACATGTTTGACTGTATGTTTGACTTCCTAGCAGCATGTAGCTCCACATGTTGTGCTAGGTGTATGTGGCACTTGAGTACAATGTCATAGGTGTGCATGCGGCTCATTGCCAGATGTGTGCTTGCATCTATCTGCTTGTTGTAAGACAGGTATTAGTGGTATCAAATGATATTGACAATTGTCTGCATTTACAAACATAAAAGTGGATGGGATTGTCCGAGGTTTGGGTCTATCCTAGTTGGACATTCTCCTTACTGTGGTAGACTGCCTAAACCCATGTACAGCTGTCCAAAGCTTCCTGGGTGTCCTGCATGTTTGAAAGTATGTGTTACTTGTCCATCCCCCCCGAGGCACAGGCTTATGGTTATGAAATATGTGTACCTAGGTGTGAGGATCCAAGTGTAGTACACAGACATATAAATCTGTAAATCACTTGTCCAAACTTAGGATACCCACTCATGATTAGCAACTGCATACCATCCTGCCAATTCCATTTACAAATTACAGATCTTGTGGCCCTTGATTGTCATCCAGAATATAGTAAGTAGTTGGCCTGTCACATTTGGAGGACTTGCATTATTTTGTATGTGACTAATGGCTGAACAATGATGCATAGATCATTTAAGTTAGTACACATCTTTTAGAGCATTACTGTGCTGTTAGATAGGACATGTGTTGGCTGCGTTGGCATGTACTTCCTCAGGGAGAATTTGTGATCTGTATGGTGGTATGGCCTTTTTCAGCTACATTAGATGTATTGTCTGTACTTAATGTTTGGCTTTATCTTTTTTAACAGCAGCCAATATGGATGCCAGCCAGATCCGTGAGTTTCAGTGGCGTTCCGCCATATGGCTCAGCGTTATCGCCATAAAAGAGCCTCAGGAGTGTGCAGGGCATTTGCCCAAGGGGGCCCTTCGGTGTCCACAACAGCCCCCACCACCAGCACCACCACTATGACCCAGGTGGCACCAAGGATGACAAACACCACTGCAGGACCATCGACTTCCACTGCTCCAGGACCACTGACAGCAGCACCTGCACCTCCCCCTCCAAGCATGGCACCACCAACCGGACAAACGTCAACAACTGGCACTCAGACCACCCCTAGTGTCACAAATCAATAAGAGGGTGCGTGCAATAAAGAAGACACTGTGGAGAGGGTGACTATTACACCCTCTGCCATGATTCCCTCTACGCCCTCCTCTCTCCTAGTTCTTTTAAAAAGGAGGTTTAGGGGGCTTAGTGTTAGGTTAGAATAGGCTGTTAGTTTAGTTAGTAGTAATGGGTTGGGGGTGGGGGTATGATATTTTTACATGTTATTTTTATATGTGTGTGGAGGAGTGAGGGATGATGTTGGGGTTTTTGTGTTAAAAATAAATTAAAAAGAAATATAAAAAAAGAAAAATACCAAAAAATATATATTTGTTTAGTATAAGATAGTATGTCTTTAGGTTAGTATATGGTGTCCTCCATGTGTCCCGTCTTATAAAGGGGGTGGGGGATTGATGTTTAGAATGTTTAGTTAAATGTGATAAGTATGTTTAGCTTAGGTTAGTTAGGGCCAGTTATGGGTAATGTGTAGTTAGGATAGGTTAGGTTAGTTAAGGTGTTTCCCCTGGTTTTAGAATCCTTTTTTACAGTTAAATAAATACTTAGGTACTCCTTTACAGTATGTGTCATATGCTTGGGGATCAGGGCCTTGGCATGGGTGAACAGTGTTTATTTAGTATTTGCATTTGTGTCCCATCCTCCATCCAAATCCCAATTGAGCTGTCACATTGGCAGCTACAACAGAGCTACTTCCTAGGAATCTGCCATCCATTGCACCCACCACTCAAGGTTACTATGGATCCCAATGTGTTGTTAATTTTTGACATATGTTTTCAATCTGTCATACTTTGGGGCCAGATTTGGTATTGAGGACACTGTGTTACGTCTGCCTGCAGCCTGATGTTCCAGTGAACCCTGATAAGGTGAGTGATGGTATAATCTCATGTCGTATAGTATACATAAATCACACCTATCATTTGTTACATTGAACAGCCAGGCTACTTATTTGTACATACACTCATACACATCCATTCCTGCTGTATGGTGTGTGAGGAAAAAATCTGTGAAAAATGTCACATACATAAAGATTGTCTTGAACAATAATTTGAAGGCAATATTTTTCTGCTTAGACATCCCTTGAAGAAGACTTATTCTGTCCAACACTGCATCTTACTGTATAGTTTCAAGTTACCTCAGAATTAACCCTCAGGAAAGGTAGATGATGGTACAATCCAGACCACAGTGCATAGTTACCAGCCCACATTCTTTCAGGGCAGTTGTACTGACATTTTATGGGCATTGACATGAGGCAAACTTCACTAATCTCCCTCACGGTTGATGTGTCATATTACACGTAGACAAAGTGTTTGTATAAGTGCTATTTATTTTAAAGTGCTGTAGTGCTATATTTACATAGTCCAGCACTGTGAGTCCATTAGTGTGACACCTTCCATTGTGATCCTACACAAGTGCAATGGGACATGTCATTGAACATGCTGTGGTGAAGTGTCATACAGTGCAGTGGGACATGAATTGCCAAAGAGGTAGTGAGAGACAATCACAGGGCAGAGTGACAAGCTAAACAGTGGGCTGGAGAACAGTGATTGTGAGCAGCTGTTGCAAGACTGGCATGTTACAAAGCACAGGACCTTGGTTATAAGTGGCCATGTGGCATGGACTTGTGCTACCAGGTACTCTTACGGGTAAAGGTGATCTGTTCCACATCTTCATCTTCTGATGTGTGTGTCGTCTCCTCTGCCCTTGGTGGTGGTGGGTTTGAAGGGGCAACACACACTTTAGTGTTTGGAGACGTGGAGCCAGAAATCCCGGTAGCTGCTACCTGTGGGGCTATTAAGGGCAGTACTGCAGCAAGGAGGAGCTGCTGGTTCTTAAGGATAGCAGCTACATCACTGTGGTAGGCAGCCAGGTCGGCCCTGAGGGGATCAATATTGCATTTGTGCACGTATTGAAAGGTTTGTTGTTGGAGGTGTTGTGTCAACTCCCTTACTGCTGTGCTGATTTCTTTCACACCTTGTTGCAGTTTTTGCAAGATAGATGTTCGCCCTTGCATGGCTGCTGCCTGTTCTGCAGTTGTCATCATGCACAAACGCACCCCCTCTAGGCTGGCTGCCATATTTTGCATCCCACCCGCACCTCATTGACCAGCTCCCGCTGCACTCCAACTAAGTTCTCTCAAAGCTGGTGCCAGTGTCGTCAGAGTCCAGCTGGGTTGGAGCTGGCAGTTCGTACAATTGGGGTGGTGGGTGGGTCCTCTGTGATGGCTGCTGTGTCTGTGCTCCTCCTTGCTACTGAAGGTGGGGTCTGGAGGGTTCCGAGGACATCTTGGAGGGTCTGCTGGCTGATGTTTGTCAGCTCGTCATCCATGTCATCAGGGAAGACCAGGGCAGGCAAATCCCCAGGAGAGCCATCGTCCTCTGCAATGAGATATGGTACAATTAGTGTCTCTGTGTTGTGGTATTTGTAATGTGACATTCCTGACTTCCTATTAGTTGAACATTGTGATCTTTGTTCCTGTTCATTGTTCCTGTCATTCATATTAGTATTCTCCCAGGTCTATGCTACATCTGCATGTCACATGTAGTGTGGGCAGTTTGGGGCAATGTCTGCGTCATATCCTCTAGGTGTAGGTTCTTCCCAAATTGAATGTTGCCACCTTCTTGTCCTACTCAACCCTCAGTCTACTTCCATTCTCATGTTGTGTCCTTGCACTGGCTGTGGTTGTTCTGATGGCACTTGCACCACACTTAACAATGTGGAACTGCCCCAGTCTCAGATACTTCACATCCAACTATGCGTTTCTGAGACCTAGCATGTACTATGTATCGCATTGGCATGGCACACTACAGATGTCAGCATTGATAGTGTGTAATGTTGATGTTGGGGAATGTGTGCTACATTGGATTGCACTAATGGTCCTAGCAGTGTTCCAGTTCCTCCTCTGACTGTGTGGGTGTAATTCAATAGCCAGTTACATATGTCCTCCCCCTCAATGCTGTTGTCTGAGCAGTATGACAGTTGGAATGTTGCATGGTGTCATCGCAGCTATTGTGACCCAGGCACAGGGTGGACCTTGACATATGCAGCATGGGTATGACATTACTGTGGTGTACCTCATAATGTTTATGACAATGGCTGATGTTTGTAGCACCTATGGACATTCACAATTAACAGGTTTAGCACATTTTTATTGATTTCAGGGAATTGATAACATTGTCATCCTGAACCCTCTATTTTAGGTGTGTTTGATCCATGAGCACATAACTGCCATTAGCTACTTGACCTGCACACACAGCAGAGGTGGTTGTGGCAACTGTTGTCAATGTTAAATTCCACTTGCGGATATGGCCTGAGACTGTTAATTGAGCCCTAGTTCATGTAGCCACAATACCAGCTGTCATGTGGCAGCAGGCCAGTTTTACGTTGTACCCTACCCTCCTGGACTGGCTTCACCTTTTCATCATCCTTGGCACGGCAGCATACCTCAAAGCCAAGGTTGTTGGTGTAGTGTAGTACTGTGCCCCAGGTTTACTCTGAACAGGCCATGCCTCCGTGCCATGCCCCTTTGCCCATTCCACTCCCTGAATATCATGACTTCCATGCATTGTGTAGTAGGTATGCCCCCCCGGCTGCAGTTAACAATTAGGTATTTTAGTTTCCCATGCAACTTACCCTGCATCTGTGTTGTCTCCTGGTAGTCTGCACTGTCCGGTCCTTGAATCCCTGTGACGATCTCCTCAGGAATGACGGCTGCCACCATCTCCTCTTTGTGGTCCAGGGCCTCCTGCGGTGCTGGACTCCCACTTCCAGTCTGCAGTGCTGCCTTCCTGTTCCTGGCCATCTTTTCCTTGGTCCTGCGCTTGTAGTCATGCCAGCGTTTCTTGCACTTGATGACTGTTCTCTGTACTTCTGCCACACTGTTTATTTTGTCAACAATTTGTTGCCAAATTGCCTCTCTCCTACTAATTGGCAATTCAGAGGTGACAAAAAGTTGGTGCTGGTGTTCCGTCACCTCTTTCACCAGTATTTCCTGCTCCTCTGTACTGAACCGACACTTCCTTTTCTTCTTCTCCCTCTCCTGGGTCTTGTGTGGGTCCTCCTGGCTGGTTCCTGGTCTGTTGTCATTTTCCTGGGGTCTCTCAAAGCTTCTGGGATCCATTTTGGCTCTCCTTTGCACATTTTGCAGTGTTTGCGCCACTTTTTGATGCAATTGTGTTAAAAAAAGGCGAGTATCCGGTTTGCGATGTCGTTAACCGGCTCACAGTCATTTTCGCTGCGTTAACATAATTTTTCTTTACGATGTGATACATTGGTTTGAGTAAAAACAAATGACTTACAAGAGTGGTTTGCTCCGCCATGCATCAATGTATAAATTTGACGCCCGAGCGGCGCTAAGAAATGGCGTTAGCCGGCGTTAATTGTTTTACGCAAAACTGCGTCGGCGCAGTCAAAAAGTATAAATATGGGCCTTAATGTTTCTTATCTTTATTGTTCTTGGTACTTATGTTTCCACCAGGGGTCGCAAAGCAATGCCAGGGGCCACAAGAGTCAAGCCAGGGGTCACGGCTGCTGC